>NC_084561.2:4523823-4616323 GCF_033978685.3 Nerophis lumbriciformis
ACTCCTTACTTTTACTTGAGTAATAAATCTCTAAAGTAACAGTACTCTTACTTGAGTACAATTTCTGGCTACTCTACCCACCTCTGTTAATGACAAATAAAACAATTGCCCAGGCCTGGTATCAAGTCAACTTGTTTCTCCACTCTACTGTTACTTTAATATTGATCATACAAGCAAACACAAGCAACTCATCTTCTGCGTATAGGAATGCAGGCCACACCTTCATTCCTCCCGAATTAGAGGAAGCACGGCTGGCAAGTTTTCAAAAGGACGGGTAATGTCAGCAAGGTGACACCCCCAGTATTTGTGTCCGCTTGTATGACTTCTGGTGTGTGTTTGGAGTTGTGTGCCGTAGAGAGATTGTTAGGGAAACAACTTTAAAACAGCTGAGTGCAGGTTTTCAGCTCTGACATAAACGTGAAATAGAACGAACGAACACACACACACACACGTATTTGTGACCTTCTTGAGACCTGAGAAAAATGCCTACCTCTTTATTACCAGCCTTTCTAGATATATAAAGAAGTGTATTTACAACATTAATAATATATACATTAGAGATGCGCGGATAGGCAATTATTTCATCCGCAACCGCATCAGAAAGTCGTCAACCATCCACCATCCACCCGATGTAACATTTGATCAGAACCGCACCCGCCCGCCATCCGCCCGCACCCGCCCGTTGTTATATATCTAATATAGACGATGCAAGGCATTAGTGCAAAGCAGACGATGCGAGCGAGGGGAAAAAGCACGTCGTCAAAAGTCGTCAAAAGTGTGGGAGTATTTCAATAAACGGCCTAATAATGTTGTATGCACACTGTGTCGAGCGGAAATGGCCTATCATAGCAGCACAACGGCTATGAAGGAACATTTGAAAAGAAAACCGACAGCGTTCTTGCCATCACCATCAACTAGTCAATCGTCCGCGTGCGTATACGTTGTCATCATTACACAAAAACATGAATGTGTCATTTGTATCTGCGTTGTGAATTCATAAACTAAAGCACCGTTTCGCTCTGAGAGGCGCGTTTGGCGTGCCTGTTCAGTGTTTACAAAGACTCGCTCCTCTTTAACGCTGTGGAGAGGCGGGGCCGTTTTGCACTTTTTTGTATTGGATGTTTATCTTTATTTTTGCACATTTTAAAGCAAAATAAGCAATACTTTTAATTTTGAAATGCTTATACTATTGCAGAATATTAAGATTTGCACTGGATGTTTACTTTTATATTTGCACATTAAAAAGCAAATAAGCTACTTTTAATTTTGTTAAATGTTAAAAGTTTTAAATGTTTACATTGTTACAGAATATTTTGTCATGTTGTTGTCAATGTTGACTGAGTGGCCATACTTTTTTTTTGTAAATAAAAGCCAGGCTTTTTGAAAAAACTGGCCTACATTTATTTTTTCCTCTTCATTTTAAATTAAAAAAATAATCGGTAAAAGGAAAAATAATCTATAGATTAATCGAAAAAATAATCTATAGATTAACCGATTAATCGAAAAAATAATCTATAGATTAATCGATGGAAAAATAATCGTTAGCTGCAGCCCTAAACTACACACACTTGTTTTCCGTATTGGGACCATGATTTCGGTCCTAACTTGTCCACTGGTCCTCATATGGAAGCTACTTTTCCTTGTTGATGTCTCAAGAAGGGTAGAAACACAACACACACACACACACACACACGCACACACACGCACACACACACACACACACACACACACACACACACACACACACACACACACACACACACACACACACACACACACACACACACACACACACACACACACACACACTGACCCCAGCTGAAAGTTGTCAGCCTCTGGAGTTAAGTATTTTTAGGCAGGCATTAGTCTCGGCTGCCAAAGTGAGCAAAATATAGCTTTGCTTCTTCTGGTCTTACTCCTGCGGCTACTCCTGTGTGTGTGTGTGTGTGTGTGTGTGTGTGTGTGTGTGTGTGTGTGTGTGTGTGTGTGTGTGTGTGTGTGTGTGTGTGTGTGTGTGTGGTGTTCCCTCTACATTTACTTATCTGTGGTGGCCCGCCACTAATAAGATTTTGGCGCCATCTGCTCGCCCTGGCTCACAAACACAAGACCCACACGAGGGCGGTCTGAGTGTAGCTCCACACTTTTGTGTCATGGCCGATGATGAAATGAAATTCAAGTACATTGCAGGTCTTGTGTGTGTGTGTTCTTGTATTTCTACTCTTCTTGAGACACGAAGAAGGAAAAGTAGCTGTCATATGACGACATTGTGTCTCGGTTTTAAAAGTGCTCCCCCTTTGGTCAACATATGAAATAACAAGTGTGTGTAAGAAATTTAAATGTGCCCCCTTTGGCCAAAAATAATAAAAAAGATCAAATGAATATGTATATAGAGACATACTGTAATAACTTGAAGTAAATAATGAAGGTTAAAAACCAATTGCAAACGGGGCGGGACGGGGGCGTGGCTAAAAGGGGAGGAGTATATTTACAGCTAGAATTCACTGAACGTCAAGTATTTCTTATATATAAATATATATATATATTTATATATAAGAAATACTTGACGTTCAGTGAATTCTAGCTATATATATATATATACACATACCGTATTTTCCGCACTATAAGCCGCACCTAAAAACCACAAATTTTCACAAAAGCTGACAGTGCGGCTTATAGCCCGGTGCGCCTTATGTATGGATTAATATAAATATTTATTTTCATAAAGTTTCGGTCTCGCAACTACGGTAAACAGCCGCCATCTTTTTTCCCCGTAGAAGAGGAAGCGCTTCTTCTTCTATGGTAAGCAACCACCCGCCCCCATAGAAGAAGAAGCGCGCGGGTATTACGTTTCATTTCCTTTGTGTGTTCCATGTTGATATACGACTCCATGCGCGCCCACATCACAGATGGTGTCAAAAAACAAGTGAAGCACACAAATACAACACTCGCCGTCATTCCGGGTGGATTAACCAAAGAACTCCAACCGCTGGATATTGGTGTCAACAGGGCATTTAAAGCACGACTGCGAACGGCGTGGGAACAATGGATGACCGAAGGCGAACACACCTTCACTAAGACAGGGAGACAGCGCCGGACGACATACGCCAACATCTGCCAGTGGATCGTAAATGCCTGGGCGGATATTTCGGTCACAACTGTGGTCCGAGCTTTCCGGAAGGCAATGACTTCGATGAGACATACCATGGTTTATATAGGGCACAGAGTGGGTGGGTACAGGCTGGCCTAGGGGCGTGGTGATTGGCTCATGTGTTACCTAGGAGGTGTTTCCGTCTATGGCGGCATGCTGTTACAATTTCGCTGCGCTTGTTGAGCCTTGTGATTGGAACAATCACAAGGCTTCTTTCAGGAACAAAAACCTGCGAAATACCACAGAACTCAGCAAACACATTTGGGACCTCAAAGACAATAATGTTGAATATTCAATAACATGGCAAATTCTTGCATCCAGCACACCTTACAATAGTGGTAATAAAAGATGCAACCTATGCTTGAAAGAGAAACTGTTTATTATTTACCGTCCAGACCTGTCATCGCTCAACAAGCGCAGCGAAATTGTAACAGCATGCCGCCATAGACGGAAACACCTCCTAGGTAACACATGAGCCAATCACCACGCCCCTAGGCCAGCCTGTACCCACCCACTCTGTGCCCTATATAAACCATGGTATGCGAATGCTCCCATTAAAATCTCCTGACGATTGAGGGTACCCCCCCTCATGAAACAGGCCTGTAGAGATGAAATAGTCTTGTGATTTTTTCCCACACATACATATATATATATATATATATGTAAAATAAATACTTGAATTTCAGTGTTCATTTATTTACACATATACACACACACATAACACTCATCTACTCATTGTTGAGTTAAGGGTTGAATTGTCCATCCTTGTTCTATTCTCTGTCACTATTTTTCTAACCATGCTGAACGTCCTCTCTGATGATGCAATGATGTGTGGCACGCACAAAAGTGCTTTCATCAAATGCACTAGATGGCAGTATTGTCCTGTTTAAGAGTGTCACAACATTGCTGTTTACGGCAGACGAACTGCTTTACGGTATACAAAAAAGTGACTGCTGTTGTTGTGTGTTGTTGCCGCGCTGGGAGGACGTTAATGAAACTGCCTAACAATAAACCCACATAAGAAACCAAGAACTCGCCCTCCATCATTCTATAGTTATAACGTGATTGGGCAGGTACGCTTTTTTATATTGTGGAGGACCTGAGTCTGCCTGAATTTCGGGAGATTTTCGGGAGAAAATTTGTCCCGGGAGGTTTTCGGGAGAGGCGCTGAATTTCGGGAGTCTCCCGGAAAATCCGGGAGGGTTGGCAAGTATGCACTTTGACTGGACTATATTTCTAACAAAGACAAATCATTATTTCTTCTAGATTTTCCAGGACAATGTTTTTTAAAGAAATTCAAAAGACTTTAAAATAGATTTTCTAGATTTTCCAGAATATTTTTTTTGAATTTTAATCATAATAAGTTTGAAGAAATATTTCACAAATATTCTTCGTCGAAAAAACAGAAGCTAAAATGAAGAATTAAATTAAAATGTATTTATTATTATTTACAATTAAAAAAAAAAATTACTTGAACATTGATTTAAATTGTCAGGAAAGAAGAGGAAAG
This sequence comes from Nerophis lumbriciformis, assembly GCF_033978685.3. Taxonomy (NCBI): domain Eukaryota; kingdom Metazoa; phylum Chordata; class Actinopteri; order Syngnathiformes; family Syngnathidae; genus Nerophis; species Nerophis lumbriciformis. The sequence continues at coordinate 4,528,482 of NC_084561.2, forward strand.
AATTTAAAAGGTAAAAAAGGTACATGTGTTTAAAAATCCTAAAATCATTTTTAAGGTTGTAATTTTTCTCTAAAATTGTCTTTCTGAAAGTTATAAGAAGCAAAGTAAAAAAATAAATGAATTTATTTAAACAAGTGAAGACCAAGTCTTTAAAATATTTTCTTGGATTTTCAAATTCTATTTGAGTTTTGTCTCTCTTAGAATTAAAAATGTCGAGCAAAGCGAGACCAGCTTGCTAGTAAATAAATCAAATTTAAAAGATAGAGGCAGCTCACTGGTAAGTGCTGCTATTTGAGCTATTTTTAGAACAGGCCGGCGGGCGACTCATCTGGTCCTTACGGGCGACCTGGTGCCCGCGGGCACCGCGTTGGTGACCCCTGATATAGAGACATACTGTAATAACGAAGTAAATAATGAAGATTAAAAACCAATTACAAAAAAAATAAATAAAAGTGTTGGAATAATTGTTTGTAAGTTATCACAAAAGAAACGTATTATGAATGCTGTCTTTCGAGGCCTAACAAGAGGAAGAAGGCTCGTAAAACTCCACTGTGATTTCAACACGGACAGATGGCAGGATCTGCTCAACTTCCAGAGGAACTCTCTTTGAAGTGTTAAACTCTCTCTCTCTGAAGTATTTCACAAACTCTCTTCCAACTATTTGGTAACCGAGGTCAACGCTATTTACGACCCGCTGCCCTCTTGAAGTTGCCTTGGTCAGGAGACGGGAGGGGTTATCCATTGTCCTCCAACACCTGCCCCAGCTGGATCCAGGAAGAGCCCAAGCCCGAGAAATCCTCTTCTTGGTCTTCAAAGCGACCGAAAACAATGACTGTTTTACATACTTCCCATTCCTGCTGTGACATGTGTTGGTGCGTGAACATTGAACACCTGAATAAAAGAGGAGACGAAAACCTTCTTCGTCAGAGCGTGGTGCAGTGGCCATGTCTCTCCTCAATATTGAGTCCAAATTTAATTATGTCTGTGTTTGATTCCTTGCCTTTTGTCTTGTTTAATAGATGTCCTCAGTGTTTGAACGTGACAAAAAGCCTACCATTTTTATATTTGCATAGAATGTATATATTATCAATGTTGCAAATACAAATTATTTATGTATCTAGAAAGGGTGGTCCTAAAGAGGTAGGCATTTTTCGGGGGTCTCAAGAAGGTAAGAAATACAAGAATGTGTGCGTGTCAACATTAAGTGTGTGAACGTGGTCCCGCTTCAACAGGTGAGATCCCCGCAAATCTCGGCTTATTCTCCCCTTTTCTCCGCTTTAATTAAACATAAAAGCAGCGGCGGCAGTCAGTCGCCGCGGTAACCACAGAAGGATGCGGCGCCTTGATCTTTTTTACTCAAGCCAGCCTGTCTGTCTCCGTCCCCACCCCCACCCCCCGAAACCCAAAATGCGCGCCGCTCAGACCCCTCACATCCAGCTGTGTCTCGCCCGCCAGTCGGCTTTACGTCACCCCCTTGGCATGGGACGGCGCGCTGGCCGTATGGAAGTTACACGCTTGTTTACCAGAGGGGGGAAGAAAATGTGGTTCCCGCGTCCCAGAAAAGGATCTGTCGGAGTGAAAATAACACGCCTATAGGACAAGTATGCACTTAGGAGGTTCAAAGCGTGCAAAACAAAAGGGCTTGTCCGTACGAGACAAGGTTTAAATAGACGGAAAAGGCGTGCGATGTCGCAACAACAAAAGGAATCCCCGGCCAAAAGCACGCACTAAACACTATGTTTACTTTCGAATCAAAGCTAATAAACACCAAAGCGCCACGCAATAATAAAACATGGTCTTTTAGATGCGGAGACTCAAGCACGTTCGGTCGCATTTAAGAACCTTCCAAACTATGAGACTGTTTTGTCAAGTTTTACATACACTGTAACCTAGTGATGGGTTGATGAGGCGTCATGAAGCGTTTCGACACATTGCAAAACTGTATTGATACTGTGTCGATACTGTGTCACTAAATACTGACATCTGCTGGACATTAAAAATCCCTACAGGCAACCTATGGACCGACTCAACTGACACTGATTTGATGCCCTAGTACAGGGGTCACCAACCTTTTTGAAACCAAAAACTACTTCTTGGGTACTGATTAATGCGAAGGGCTACCAGTTTGATACACACTTAAATAAATAAATATATTGTCATTTGTAAGTTACACGTAAGTGTGATTTAAACAAGAATAGCTAAATAAATACATTTATATATATATAAAAAATGGGTATTTCTGTCTGTCATTCCGTCGTACATTTTTTTTTTCCTTTTACGGAAGGTTTTTTGTAGAGAATAAGTGATGAAAAAAACACTTAATTTAACGGTTTAAAAGAGGAGAAAACACGAAAAAAATTAAAATACAATTTTGAAACATAGTTTATCTTCAATTTCGACTCTTTAAAATTCAAAATTCAACCGACAAAAAGAAGAGAAAAACTAGCTAATTGAATCTTTTTGAAAAAATTAAAAAAATAATTTAGTAATTTTTCCTGATTAAGATACATTTTAGAATTTTGTTTTAAATTGGTTAAAATCCAATCTGCACTTTGTTAGAATATATAACAAATTGGACCAAGCTATATTTCTAACAAAGACAAATCAGTATTTCTTCTAGATTTTCCAGAACAAAATTTTTAAAAGAAATTCAAAATACTTGGAAATAAGATTTAAATTTGATTCTACAGATTTTCTAGATTTGCCAGAATATTTTTTTTTTGAATTTTAATCATAGTAAGTTTGAAGAAATATTTCAAATATTCTTCGTCGAAAAAACAGAAGCTAAAATATTTATTATTCTAAAAAAACAAAAAACAAAACTTGAACATTGATTTAAATTGTCAGGAAAGAAGAGGAAGAAATTTAAAAGGTAAAAAGGTATATTTGTTTAAAAATCCTAAAATCATTTTTAAGGTTGTATTTTTTTCTCTAAAATTGTATTTCTAAAAGTAATAAGAAGCAAAGTAAAAAATAAATGAATTTATTTAAACAAGTGAAGACCCATCCATCCATCCATTTTCTACCGCTTATTCCAAGTGAAGACCAAGTCTTTAAAATATTTTCTTGGATTTTCAAATTCTATTTGAGTTTTGTCTCTTTTAGAATTAAAAAATGTCGAGCAAAGCGAGACCAGCTTGCTAGTAAATAAATAAAATTTAAAAAATAGAGGCAGCTCACTGGTAAGTGCTGCTCTTTGAGCTATTTTTAGAACAGGCGAGCGGGCGACTGATCTGGTCCTTACGGGCTACCTGGTGACCGCGGGCACCGCGTTGGTGACCCCTGCCCTAGTATATACAATAATATAAACCAAGTCATTGTATTTCATTTAGGATTATTTCATATCTTCATTTAAATAAAAATATATTTTTCTCTTTTTTAGATACAGTCAATAAATAATGTGAACATGTATCATAACATGGAAATCTAAGAGAACGTGTTGTGGATGATTGTGGACTGGGAATTTTTTTAATTTTATTTTTTTTTACACATTTTTATTAAAAAAAAAAAAAAAAAAAATGTTCCGACGTATTACATTTTAGACGATTTCTCTTCTTAGTTATTATTTCTCCGGCTGTAGAAAAGAGCCGCTCACAGGGCACAGAGGAGGCGTCAGTGCGACACAGTTGGCGTATCGGTCACGTGACCAAAACAGCTCATGATCGGTCACGTGACTTTCTAAAAGCGGTACGCGCACCGACACAGGGTTTCGCTCTATGAGCTCGACGCATGCGCCGATGCATCGGTGTTGCCGGACCCATCACTACTGTAACCTAAGGGTGTAACGGTACACAAAAATTTCGGTTCAGTACGTACCTCGGTTTAGAGGTCATGGTTCGGTTCATTTTCGGTACAGTAAGAAAACAACAAAATATACATTTTCTGGTTATTTATTTACCAAAATTTGTAAACAATGGCTTTATCCTTTTAACACAACAATAACCGTATTTTTCGGAGTATAAGTCGCACCGGCCGAAAATGCATAATAAAGAAGGGAAAAAACATAAATAAATAAATGATAAATGGGTTGTACTTGTATAGCGCTTTTCTACCTTCAAGGTACTCAAAGCGCTTTGACACTACTTCCACATTTACCCATTCACACACACATTCACACACTGATGGAGGGAGCTGCCATGCAAGGCGCTAACCAGCACCCATCAGGAGCAAGGGTGAAGTGTCTTGCTCAGGACACAACGGACATGACAAGGTTGGTACTAGGTGGGGATTGAACCAGGGACCCTCGGGTCGCGCACGGCCATTCTTCCACTGCGCCACGCCGTCCCTACATCAGTGTTTCCCACACATTCATTTATTTGTGGCGGCCCGCCACGAAAGAATTACGTCTGCCACAAATGGATTTTTCGGCTTTTGACTCGCTCGACCGCTCATAAAAGCAATGGGACTGTCTGTGAATGTTGCTTGTAGTTACACCTCCGGTGCAGTAGGTGGCGGTAGCCTACTATGCATTGTAACTCCGCCAATAGCACTTAATTCACCTGGTGGGCCATAAGAAGAAGAAGAAGAAGAAGAAGAAGAAGAGGGACGAATGGACGGACGGGATCAAAATACTCGCCGGCTACTTTTCATAATGATGGCGCTTCCTACGTTTCTACCTCAAACGTCCAAAAGCTGCTGAAAGCCTTGATCCAGGATGCCATAGGGAAAAAATCTTAAATGGTGCCTTTTGGCGATAGTTAGCAGCTTGGTGGCTCATAGCCAACTAGCTAACGCTTGCTAGCGTGGTAGCTTTGCTTCATTTTTACAGGTGTTATAGGTAGATAGGTTATAGCTGCATCGCTCGCGGCTCGTCATATATTTAACGTTAATCCGCAATTTCACCGAGCGTTTCACCGACGAGCTAACGTGTCCAGGTTATAGCCCTGTTGTCAATAAACACACATGGACTGAAGCTAAATTGTCCACTGTCCACTGCAGCATGTGAATGCATTGAAAAGAATAAAATCTGAGCCAACCAGCTGTTAAAATGTTGTCCAGGTTAATGTTTTGGCCATTAAAGGCCCTTCATTTCAAGATTTCAACTGTGATCGGGCTTTAAACAGGTGGCTGACCTGTTCAGATGGGTATAACTGCTACTGGTCAAATAAAGTGAAATAGCATTTAATTTTACATGTATGCAATGCCATTTAAATGTAATTATAGATAATAATAATAATAATAATTACTGTGTAGTGTTGTAAATAGTCAACGGGAAGAATTTTAGTAAGATATAAGCCATGAGCACTACACAGCCAGAAAAAAACCTAGGCAGGACAAGTAAAAATATTGGGGCAAGTAGATTTGAGAAGTCGGGCAAGTAGAAAAAAAGCTTAACGTTGAACCCTGCATGTGTTGAGCTGCTGCCGCTTAAGGTTAGACGGCACTGTACATAGAGCGCTTTCGCTCGTTAGTAATAATTCTAATGTTGGATGTTCACTCCTTCACACAGATGAGTAGAGAAAAATATTTTCAACGGCCGAAAAGGGCTCGACTTGGAGAGGAGGTAGGCCTACAGTCCGGACCACAGGTGCGACCTGTTCAGCAGCAGCAGGAGGAGGAGGAGGAGTTTGACTGACTGTGGCAGGACACCTCCGCCTCTGTTTCACTTCATGTTGCTGGTAAATAATATGGTTGTAGTAGTAGGCTAAAGTTAAATTATTTAGTATTCACTAATTAAAGGGGCAGAGCTTTAAGAGACATTTTAGCTTTTATATTTTATAAGATATATTTTTTGTAGGAACCACAATTAATGAATATATTTCAGTGAATCACTAATTGTTCAAATCTGTATATAAATATGTACATAAAATGTTGTAATTATATTCCAACTCCGCGTTCTTCTTGGTCATCGGCGCTGCCGCCGCCACCACCACCCGCCGCCCACACCACCACAAATAGATGCCTGTCCTGTGGGAAACACTGAACATATATAAGTCGCACTGGAGTATAAGTCGCATTTTTGGGGGAAATTTATTTGATAAAAGCCAACACCAAGAATAGACATTTGAAAGGCAATTTAAAATAAATGAAGAATAGTGAACAACAGGCTGAATAAGTGTACGTTATATGAGGCATAAATAACCAACTGGTATGTTAACGTAACATATTATGGTAAGAGTCATTCAAATAACTATAACATATAGAACATGCTATACGTTTACCAAACAATCTGTCGCTAAATCCCATGAAATCTTATACGTCTAGTCTCTTACGTGAATGAGATAAATAATATTATTTGATATTTTACGCTAACGTGTTAATCATTTCACACATAAGTCGCTCCTGAGTATAAGTCGCACCCCCGGCCAAACTATGAAAAAAACTGCGAGTTATAGTCCGAAAAATACGGCACACACAGGGTCGATTGCCAGGGTTAATGCAGTCAACATATATAAAATAAAAACTAAATAAGATAAGGCTCAGAATTGGTTTCTTAACAAAACATTTCTACATATAAAGTGCAACATTAAACTGCTTCAAGTTGTTGCTCAGATTAAATAAAATGACAAAACTTTTCTTTGACATACAAAAAGTGCAACATTAAACAATTTCAAGTCAACTCAGCCTCAGATTAACATTTCTTTCCCTCCCCCCCCCCAGCCTTTAACCCTGGTGACTTTCACTCAATGTTCATGTTTTTTGCCAGAAAAATCAGTTTATCCACATTGTCTGCAGAAAGAGGAGAACTGCTTGCAGTTAAAATGTCTCCAGCTGTGGAAAATACCCTTTCACTGGGCACGGAGGTAGCAGGTATGGCGAGGTAGTACCTGGCTAACTTGTGGCAGTAAGAGGATATATGGGCTCGTTCTTCCACCATAGAAGTGGGTCAAAATCTAGCTTTTAATGCAATATGGTCTTAAATCTGCTGCTATAAAAACATTTGTTATTGCTTTAGCCCTGCCTGACTCGCCGAGGAGAGGCTGCTTGAATGCGGCAAACCAGTAATTACAGTCTGCAAAACGATGTGTTGTTGTTGAGTGTCGGTGCTGTCTAGAGCTCGGCAGAGTAACCGTGTAATACTCTTCCATATCAGTAGGTGGCAGCAGGTTGCTTTGTAGATGTCGGAAACAGCGGGAGGCAGTGTGCAGGTAAAAAAGGTATCTAATGCTTAAATCAAAAATCAACAAAAGGTGAGTGCCCCTAAGAAAAGGTATTGAAGCTTAGGGAAGGCTATGCAGAACGAAACTAAAACTGAACTGGCTACAAAGTAAACAAAAACGGAATGCTGGACGACAGCAGAGGTGGGTAGAGTAGCCAGAAATTGTACTCAAGTAAGAGTACTGTTACTTTAGAGATTTATTACTCAAGTAAAAATAAGGAGTAGTCACCCAAATATTTACTTGAGTAAAAGTAAAAAGTATGTTGTGAAAAAACTACTCAAGTACTGAGTAACTGATGAGTAACATATACACACACACACATATATATATATATATATATACACACATATATATACACATATACATACATTGATATATACAGTATATAATTTATATTTATTTATTTTGCCGTTTTTGTTTACATGTTAAAGGTGTTTTAATGAATATACATGCATGTTTAACACATATAGATTCCTTTCTTTCATAAAGACAAGAATATAAGTTGGTGTATTACCTGATTCTGATGACTTGCATTGATTGTAATCAGACAGTCGTGATGATAACGTCCACGTTTTCAAATGGAGGAGAAAAAAAGTTCCTCCTTTCTGTCTAATACCACATGAAAGTGGTTGGTTTTTGGCTTCTTATTCGTCCAGCTTCCATATTCGTTTTTATACACTTTACAAGAAATACATTGGCGGCAAACTCCGTAGCTTGCTAGCTTGTTTGCGCTGGCTTTCGGAGACTCTTATTTTGAAAGCGCAGGCGCGATGGAGCGGCACTTTTATTGTGAAGACAGGAACTGTGCAGTCAGTCTTTAGGCTTTTGACGGTATGTACGGTTGAAATAAAAAAGTATCTTTTTTCCTTCACACTTTTGATTGATTGATAGGAACTTTTATTAGTAGATTGCACAGTACAGTACATATTCCGTACAATTGACCACTAAATGGTAACACCCCATTAAGTTTTTCAACTTGTTTAAGTCAGGTCATGTGACCACCTGGCTCTGTTTGATTGGTCCAACGTCACCGGTGACTGCATCTGATTGGTGGAACGGAGTGAACGTCACCAGTGACTGTATTTGTTGAAACGCAGGCACTATGAAGGTCTGTCTGACAGACCAAAACAAACAAAGCGTGCATTAACAGATCGATAAAAATTAGTAGCGAGTAGCGAGCTGAATGTAGATAAAAGTAGCGGAGTAAAAGTAGCGTTTCTTCTCTATAAATATACCGTATTTTCCGCACCATAAGGCGCCCTGGGTTATAAGCCGCGCCTTCAATGAACGGCATATTTCAAAACTTTGTCCACCTATAAGCCGCCCCGTGTTGTAAGCCGCATCTAACTGCGCTAAAGGAATGTCAAAAAAACAGTCAAATAGGTCAGTCAAACTTTAATAATATATTAAAACCAGCGTGATGTGGGCGCGCATGGAGTCGTATATCAACATGGACGAAGCTGCGTGAAAAAAGCCACCCGGCCTCTTCGCGTAAACTTAAACTTACCTTAACCACTCGCTCAACTTTTCTTCATCCATCCCTTCGAGTTAGCTTTTATGATGACGCCGGCTGGAAAGGTCTCTTTTGGCAAGGTCTTCCTTTTGAATATCACCATGGGTGGAAGTTTCTGGCCATTAGCATGGCAAGCTAGAACCACAGTGAAGGATGACTTCTCATTCCCTGTGGTGCGAATATTCACCGTACGTGCTCCCGTTGTATCCACAGTGCGGTTCACAGGAATATCAGTTGCTGTGAAATAGTAGTCCGTGTGCGGATGGAGAGATTGCGTCTTTTCATGAACCGGATCCCTGTCGCTTTGTAGGAGCCATTTTGTGGTCTTTACAGATGTAAACACACAAAGGAAATGATAATATCCGCGCGCTTTTTCTTCTTCTACGCGGGCAGGTGGTTGCTTACAGTAGAAGAAGAAGCGCTTCCTGTTCTATGGGGGCGGGTGCTTACCTTGGCGGTTGCTTGCGTAGAAGAAGAAGCGCTTCCTGTTCTACCGGGAAAAAAGATGGCGGCTGTTTACCGAAGTTGCGAGACCGAAACTTTATGAAAATGAATCTTAATATTTATCCATATATAAAGCGCACCGGGTTATAAGGCGCACTGTCAGCTTTTGAGAAAATTTGTGGTTTTTAGGTGCGCCTTATAGTGCGGAAAATACGGTACTCAAGTAAAAGTAAAAGTATGTTGCATTAAAACTACTCTTAGAAGTACAATTTATCCCAAAAGTTACTCAAGTAGATGTAACGGAGTAAATGTAGCGCGTTACTACCCACCTCTGGACGACAGCAAAGACTTACTGTGGAGCAAAGACGGCGTCCACATTGTACATCCGAACATAACAATCAACAATGTCCCCACAAAGAAGGATAAAAACAACTGAAATTGTCTTGATTGCTAAAACAAAGCAGATGCGGGAAATATCGCTCAAAAGAAGACATGAAACTGCTAAAGGAAAATACCAAAAAAAGAGAAAAAGCCACCAAAATAGGAGCGCAAGACAAGAACTAAAACACTACACACAGGAAAACCGCAAAAAACTCAAAATAAGTCACCGCGTGATGTGACAGGTGGTGACAGTACACCTCCTTTGAGACAAGAGCTATATTGATGCTTGGTTGGTTATGGTTTAAAGTCATACCCAACAATTGCCACAACAACTTTTTACTGTCAACGCAAAAAATGTGCCTTGGCTCAAAAAAAGGTTGAAAAACACTGGTCTAGAGTTTTGCCACGGTTATAACTTCTCAGTTATTACTTAACTTTTTGCACGGCCCTCTTTTTAAAGGTTTCTGTTTGAATCCACAGCCCTAAACGTGTTCCTAACGTCCTCACATACCTGCCAACTTTTGAAATCAGAAAAACCTAGTAGCCAGGGTCCAGGGGCCGCAGGCCCCGGTAGCTCCAGGACAAAGTCCTGGTGGGGGGTTCAGGCCCCCCGACGCAAAATGATTATTAGCATCCAGACAGGTTAAAATGTTGCTAAAACCATCACTTTTCTATCAGTCACAGTGACTTTTCAAAACAAAAATATTACAGCAAAAATCATATGGGTTGATTGACATGTTTATTCTGTAAGCTAACTTCAATAGTTTGAAATTATTTTGACAGTTAATGCCAGTTATCCTGTCAACCTTTCACAAGACTTCAATTTGTTAATTGAAAGTATAAACACTTTTTACAGTAAACAAATAGTAAAACAGTACTAAACAATTCCATTAAAAAAAAAATTGGTGTCATTATTAACTTTCTGTCCAAGCTTGTATAATCTACTGCCTTGTTCAATTGTAAAAAATATTCTGTGCCTAAAATTCACATTTTTATCACAATTATCATACTGTAAACATGGTAAGCTAACTTCATTAAAATTAATAGTCCTGTCAATAGCATGGAATTACAATTCAAATGTAGTTTTTTTGTAAGCCTTTCAAAAGAATTCAAAATATGAAAAATGAATGAAAATTTATTGAAGCCATCAGACACTTGAAAAGTGGCACATCACATCTCTAATGTAATCATTTTAACTTTTCAACAGAAATAGCACTGCAAAAATATTAAGGACATACTTCTGTATTTTGGTAGTTATGCTGTCAACATTTAACAAGATTTCTTCTACTTGGACTTGAAAGCATAAATAGTATAAACACTTTTAACAGTATAACAGTACTAAACAATTCCAATAGATAACATTGGTGTCATTACCTTTTTGTGGCTAAAATCAAAATTTAGCAACGGCATTAGACTTGTGTTTTTTTGTCCCAACGTGGTCTTTTACATCGCTAATTCCTCCGTGTCCGATCGAAAAATCTTGTCTGCACAAGGTGCAATTCGCGTAGTTTTCACCCTTTTTGGAACGGATAATTATTCCCGGATAGGCTTTTGAATATTCTTCACGGAATGACTGCAGTTTTCTTTTCGGTTTAAGACTCGTTTACGATTTTTCTCCGGCTGATTCCATGATCGTTCGCTCGTTTGGAAACAATGGCAACTGGTGCCTCGTGCTTGGCAGCGGTGCTATAAATAGCCTCGCGCATGGCATTCGGAATGGCTCGATAGGAAGTTACGAGAAGCAGTGTCGATTGTGATTGTTGTTACGCGATTTCGTGAATAAAACTTAAAAAAAAAAAAAAAATGTAATTAATGAAAAACCGTATTTTTTATCACTGCAACCGTAACCCGGAATAGGTTGATGAAAACCATACTAATTACGGGAAAACCGGAGTAGTTGGCAGGTATGACAAAAGGTGAGTGCCCCTAAGAAAAGGTATTGAAGCTTAGGGAAGGCTATGCAGAACGAAACTAAAACTGAACTGGCTACAAAGTCAACAAAAACAGAATGCTGGACGACAGCAAAGACTTACTGTGGAGCAAAGACGGCGTCCACATTGTACATCCGAACATGACATGACAATCAACAATGTCCCCACAAAGAAGGATAAAAACAACTGAAATTGTCTTGATTGCTAAAACAAAGCAGATGCGGGAAATATCCCTCAAAAGAAGACATGGAACTGCTACAGGAAAATACCAAAAAAAGAGAAAAAGCCACCAAAATAGGAGCGCAAGACTAGAACTAAAACACTACACAGGAAAACCGCAAAAAACTCAAAATAAGTCACCGCGTGATGTGACAGGTGGTGACAGTACACCTCTTTTGAGACAAGAGCTATATTGATGCTTGGTTGGTTATGGTTTAAAGTCATATCCAACAATTGCCACAACAACTTTTTACTGTCAACGCAAAAAATGTGCCTTGGCTCAAAAAAAGGTTGAAAAACACTGGTCTAGAGTTTTGCCACGGTTATAACTTCTCAGTTATTACTTAACTTTTTGCACGGCCCTCTTTTTAAAGGTTTCTGTTTGAATCCACAGCCCTAAACGTGTTCCTAACGTCCTCAAGTCCCGGGCCTGGACTCCATGGCAGCCAGCTGGCCTACCTGCCACTACAAGCCCAGGCCTGATCCGATGACAGAGGTCTCTCTGTTGCGGCGCTCGCTCTGTAATTAGCAACGCCGCCGACATTCCTCCAGCTCTGCAGACCGGGGGCTGCCGTGTGTTTACCCAACACCCGCTCGCCACAGCGGCGAGATAATGTGTAACTGTAACCAGCGGCAACCATGACAACAGTGCGGGCCTGGAAACCGGCCTAGTCCGGCTCAAACTGACGTTCACCTGCGAGAGAGAGAGAGGGTTTTAGGTCGGGAACACTCACCGCCTGGATGCGGTCCAGATGAGGTCTCTAGGCTGACAGGTACTTCCATGTGCTGACGAAGGCCGTGGGAATGAGCGAGTAGGGAACGCTGGTCACGCTGTCCCAGGAGTCCGACGACGGGTCGTAGCAGTCCAGCGTCTTGCACCTCTGCGCCCCAAAGTAGCCGCCGACGACGTACAGTCTGTTTCCCGACGCCACGGCGTGGCAGCTGATCCGTTTGGCCGTCACGTCGCCGAACTTGGACCACTGGTACGTCTCGCTGTTGAAGCGGTACGCGGAGCTGGCGGAGAATTCCGTGTCGCCGCCGATCACGACCACGTGGCTCCCGACGACCGCCGCCGCCGTGTAGCGCCAAAGCTGCGGACACGTCGCCGGGACGGTCCAGCGGTTCTGGCAGGGGTCAAAGCACTGCACCTTGGGGTACTTGTCCCTGTTCGCGCTGGTTCCTCCGAAGGCAAACAGCTTGTTTTTGGCGCCGACCACGGCGGCGTTGCTCACGCCTTCTCTGAGCGGCGCCACCAGCGCCCATTTGTTCGTCTGAGGGTCGTACTGCTCCACCTGTTTGAGCGACACGGAGGGGGAGGCGGGGAAGGACCCCGCGAGAGAGGTGTGTCCTCCCACAACGTAAAGCGTGTGGTCCAGCTCCGCCGACCCGTGTCCGAACCTGGCGACCAACATGGGCGCCGCTTTGGACCACTCGTCGTGCAGAGTGTCGTAGACCCAGACGTCTTTGGAGGCGCCGTTCTCAGAGCCACGCCCCCCTGTGACATAAACCTGCAACACATGGACCAAATATGAGTGTCACAAAAAAATAATCTATAAATAAATAGGGGTGTAACGGTACGTGTACCGTATTTTCCGCACTATTAGCCGCACCTAAAAACCACAAATGTACTCAAAAGCTGACAGTGCGGCTTATAACCCGGTGCGCTTTATATATGGATTAATATTAAGATTCATTTTCATAAAGTTTCGGTCTCGCAACTACGGTAAACAGCCGCCATCTTTTTTGCCCGTAGAAGAGGAAGTGCTTCTTCTTCTACGCAAGCAACCGCCAAGGTAAGCACCCGCCCCCATAGAACAGGAAGCGCTTCTTCTTCTACTGTAAGCAACCACCCGCCCGCGTAGAAGAAGAAGAAGCGCGCGGATATTACCGTACCGGTACGTTTCATTTCCTTTGTGTGTTTACATCTGTAAAGACCACAAAATGGCTCCTACTAAGCGTCAGGGATCCGGTTCATGAAAAGACGCAATCTCTCCATCCGCACACGGATTACTATTTCACAGCAACTGATATTCCTGTGAAACGCACTGTGGATACAACGGGAGCACGTACGGTGAATATTCGCACCACAGGGAATGAGAAGTCATCCTTCACTGTGGTTCTAGCTTGCCATGCTAATGGCCAGAAACTTCCACCCATGGTGATATTCAAAAGGAAGACCTTGCCAAAAGAGACCTTTCCAGCCGGCGTCATCATAAAAGCTAACTCGAAGGGATGGATGGATGAAGAAAAGATGAGCGAGTGGTTAAGGTAAGTTTACGCGAAGAGGCCGGGTGGCTTTTTTCACGCAGCTCCGTCCATGTTGATATACGACTCCATGCGCGCCCACATCACGCTGGTTTTTAATATATTATTAAAGTTTGACTGACCTATCTGACTGTTTTTTTTGACATTCCTTTAGCGCAGTTAGATGCGGCTTATAACACGGGGCGTCTTATAGGTGGACAAAGTTTTGAAATATGCCGTTCATTGAAGGCGCGGCTTATAACCCAGGGCGCCTTATGGTGCGGAAAATACGGTATTTGTATTGAACCGTTTCGGTACGGGGGTTTCGGTTCGGTTCGGAGGTGTACCGAACGAGTTTCCACACGGACATATTAGGGATGTCCCGATCCAGGTTTTTGCACTTCCGATCTGATACCGATACTGTTTTTGCATTTCCGATCCGATATCGATACTGACCTATCCGAGCATGTATTAAAGTTTAAAGTTATTTAGCCTACTTAGTTGTCAGAATCATGTTGAAAAGGGTTTTAGTACTCTTGATAACAACTAGCCAGCTGAATTAGGGGAGTTTGAATAATACACAATGGTTGGTAACAAGAAACTGACCTGTTTATTCAAGGATAAACACAAAATAGACAAAATTATACATGACAAACAGAAATGGCATCATTGAACTAGGGCTGGGCGATATGGCCTTTTTTTAATATTTGCGATATTTTAAGGCCATATTGCGATACACGATATACAGGTAAAAGCCAGTAAATTAGAATATTTTGAAAAACTTGATTTATTTCAGTAATTGCATTCAAAAGGTGTAACTTGTACATTATATTTATTCATTGCACACAGACTGATGCATTCAAATGTTTATTTCATTTAATTTTGATGATTTGAAGTGGCAACAAATGAAAGTCCAAAATTCCGTGTGTCACAAAATTAGAATATTACTTAAGGCTAATACAAAAAAGGGATTTTTAGAAATGTTGGCCAACTGAAAAGTATGAAAATGAAAAATATGAGCATGTACAATACTCAATACTTGGTTGGAGCTCCTTTTGCCTCAATTACTGCGTTAATGCGGCGTGGCATGGAGTCGATGAGTTTCTGGCACTGCTCAGGTGTTATGAGAGCCCAGGTTGCTCTGATAGTGGCCTTCAACTCTTCTGCGTTTTTGGGTCTGGCATTCTGCATCTTCCTTTTCACAATACCCCACAGATTTTCTATGGGGCTAAGGTCAGGGGAGTTGGCGGGCCAATTTAGAACAGAAATACCATGGTCCGTAAACCAGGCACGGGTAGATTTTGCGCTGTGTGCAGGCGCCAAGTCCTGTTGGAACTTGAAATCTCCATCTCCATAGAGCAGGTCAGCAGCAGGAAGCATGAAGTGCTCTAAAACTTGCTGGTAGACGGCTGCGTTGACCCTGGATCTCAGGAAACAGAGTGGACCGACACCAGCAGATGACATGGCACCCCAAACCATCACTGATGGTGGAAACTTTACACTAGACTTCAGGCAACGTGGATCCTGTGCCTCTCCTGTCTTCCTCCAGACTCTGGGACCTCGATTTCCAAAGGAAATGCAAAATTTGCATGGTTGGGTGATGGTTTGGGGTGCCATGTCATCTGCTGGTGTCGGTGAGAATTGTGGATGTGTTGAAGGTGTGCTGGAAAATGCGGAACGGAAATTACGGAGCAGCAGAAAAGTGGAATGTATTATTTAAATCGGTGCGTTGGAAAACACGGACCGGAGTCTTTTTTAAAACTGGATCTGGATCGGCATTTTCCCATGCCTTGCCGATACGCAATTTTTGGCAAATATCGGCAGCCGATCCGATCGGGACATCCCTAGTTAAGATCTCCCGTTTGGGCACTTTTCGGCTCGCAGTGTGATACAACAATGGAGGACGGAGGTTTGCCGACGTTGTTCAGCAGCAGCTTCTGACAACACGTCAAACATGCTAACCCATTTGAAGCGTCACCACCGCATTCAAGCAGCCTCTCCTCGGCGAGTCAGGCAGGGCTAAAGCAATAACAAATGTTTTTATAGCAGCAGATATAAGTCCATATTGCATTAAAAACTAGATTTTGACCCACTTCTATGGTGGAAGAACAATGAGCCCATATTAGGGATGTCCCGATCCGATATTTGCCAAAAATTGCGTATCGGCAAGGCATGGGAAAATGCCGATCCAGATCCAGTTTAAAAAAAAAACTCCGGTCCGTGTTTCCCAACGCACCGATTTAAATAATACATTCCACTTTTCTGCTGCTCCCTAATATCCGTTCCGCATTTTCCAGCACACCTTCAACACATCCACAATTCTCACGCAGTTGCTTTTAGCTGCTGGCATTACACGACAGGCTCTTCTCACTCTTTCCTGTGTCTCCCTCTCACAGACAGCAAGTGCACCTTCTTACATACGTCACATACTGTCACGACATACGTCACATACTGTCACGTCATACGTCACATACGTATACGTCCTCCCCGAGCAGAGAGGTAGCAGCATGGCTAACCTTAGCTGTGATGCTAGCGCAGCCGTGCGAGCAACGCTCCCTCTAAGGTGCTCGCCTGTGCAATTGCGCACTGTTTAAGCGTCCTCTGCGCATAGCAAATCTATGCCACGCACAAAATCAAATAAAAAAATAAGCGCATAACAATTTTCGACACACGGACACGACAGAGACAACAGTTTTCGTCATCATTGTTCAAATATTGTGACGTCTGTCGAGACGCTGATCTCCATTCGGTGCCACACGTCCACACCATCAAAATGCCGAGGCAAAAATTTCCACATCATTTTTTTAGTTGTGATTTCCTTCTCTGCATGAAAGTTTAAAAGTAGCATATATTAATGCAGTATGAAGAAGAATGTTTTAATGTAGACATGCAAGCCTTGAAAGAACATTTTGAAAATCAAGACTATCGTATTTTCCGCACCATAAGGCGCCCTGGGTTATAAGCCGCGCCTTCAATGAACGGCATATTTCAAAACTTTGTCCACCTATAAGCCGCCCCGTGTTGTAAGCCGCATCTAACTGCGCTAAAGGAATGTCAAAAAAACAGTTAAATAGGTCAGTCAAACTTTAATAATATATTAAAACCAGCGTGATGTGGGCGCGCATGGAGTCGTATATCAACATGGACGAAGCTGCGTGAAAAAAGCCACCCGGCCTCTTCGCGTAAACTTAAACTTACCTTAACCACTCGCTCATCTTTTCTTCATTCATCCCTTCGAGTTAGCTTTTATGATGACGCCGGCTGGAAAGGTCTCTTTTGGCAAGGTCTTCCTTTTGAATATCACCATGGGTGGAAGTTTCTGGCCATTAGCATGGCAAGCTAGAACCACAGTGAAGGATGACTTCTCATTCCCTGTGGTGCGAATATTCACCGTACGTGCTCCCGTTGTATCCACAGTGCGGTTCACAGGAATATCAGTTGCTGTGAAATAGTAATCCGTGTGCGGATCGAGAGATTGCGTCTTTTCATGAACCGGATCCCTGTCGTTTAGTAGGAGCCATTTTGTGGTCTTTACAGATGTAAACACACAAAGGAAATGAAGTACGGTAATATCCGCGCGCTTTTCCTTCTTCTACGCGGGCGGGTGGTTGCTTACAGTAGAAGAAGAAGCGCTTCCTGTTCTATGGGGGCGGGTGCTTACCTTGGCGGTTGCTTGCGTAGAAGAAGAAGCGCTTCCTGTTCTACCGGGAAAAAAGATGGCGGCTGTTTACCGTAGTTACGAGACCGAAACTTTATGAAAATGAATCTTAATATTTATCCATATATAAAGCGCACCGGGTTATAAGGCGCACTGTCAGCTTTTGAGAAAATTTGTGGTTTTTAGGTGCGCCTTATAGTGCGGAAAATACGGTACATTTCCTGCAAATGGGTGCATTTCTACCCTATATTTTAACTTTAGATTTATTCTCATATCAAACTCTTTTGGCTGTCTTTTTGACACTTACATCCGGCGCCCCCCTCCACACCCTGGATTATAAATAATGTAAATAATTCAATGTGATTATCTTGTGTGATGACTGTATTATGATGATAGTATATATCTGATAGTATATATCTGTATCATGAATCAATTTAAGTGGACCCCGTCTTAAACAAGTTGAAAAACTTATTGGGGTGTTACCATTTAGTGGTCAATTGTACGGAATATGTACTTCACTGTGCAACCTACTAATAAAAGTCTCAACTAATCAATCAAAACACATAGAATCATCATACTGCTGTGATTATATGCATCAAGTGTTCATTCAAGGCTAAGGCAAAATATCGAGATATATATTGTGTATCGCAATATGGCCTTAAAATATCGCAATATTAAAAAAAGGCCATATCGCCCAGCCCGAGTTTCAATGATGCCATTTCTGTTTGTCATGTATAATTTTGTCTATTTTGTGTTTATCCTTGAATAAACAGGTCAGTTTCTTGTTACCAACCATTGTGTATTATTCAAACTCCCCTAATTCAGCTGGCTAGTTGTTATCAAGAGTACTAAAACCCTTTTCAACATGATTCTGACAACTAAGTAGGCTAAATAACTTTAAACTTTAATACATGCTCGGATAGGCCAGTATCGGTATCGGTCAGTATCGGTATCGGATCGGAAATGCAAAAACAATATCGGTATCGGATCGGAAGTGCAAAAACCTGGATCGGGACATCCCTAATTGGGGTGTTACCATTTAGTGGTCAATTGTCGGGAATATGTACTGTACTGTGCAATCTACTAATAAAAGTCTCAATCAATCAATCAATAAAAGCACTTTATATGTAGAAAAGTTTTGTTAAGAAACCATTCTGAGCCTTATCTTGTTTAGTTTTTATTTGATATATGTTGACCACATTAACCCTGGCAATGGACCCTGTGTGTATATGTATGGTATGCCATTGTTTACAAATTTGGTGAATAAATAACCAAAAAAATTTATATTTTGTTGTTTTCTTACTGTACCGAAAATGAACCGTACCGTGACCTCTAAACCGAGGTATTTTTGTGTACCGTTACACCCCTATAAATAAATAAAAAAATTAAAAATTAATTAAAATAATATTGTGCAAATTTTTTTAAATGATCTTGGAACTGAAAAATCAAAGAATGCGGGGGCCATTTTGATATTTTTTCATTTCCAAAACCAATACATTATTCAGTACGTGCAGTTAAAAAAATAGCAGTGGGCCACAAATGGTCCCCCGTCCGCACTTTGGGCAAATCTGCTTTAAGGGCAGCAAATAGGAGACAGATGTCTTCAAGCTAGCTAGATAAGCTACACTCTTAGAAATAAAAGTGCTAAGTGGAACCATATATGGTTCTTCGGCTCGTCCTCATAGGAGAACCCTTTTTGGCTCCAGGTAGAACCTTTTTATAAAGGTTCCACCTGGAACCCTTTTGGAGGGTTCTACCTAGAACTGTGTGTGTAAGGTTCCACCCAGAACCCCCCCCCCCCCCATGAGAGGTTCTACAAAGAACCCACGCAGGGAGTTCCACTAAGAACCCTTTCGTATTTCAAGGGTTTCATCTAGAACCCACACAGGGAGTTCCACTAAGAACCCTTTTGTATTTCAAGACTTTCATCTAGAACCCACGCAGGGAGTTCCACTAAGAACCCTTTCGTATTTCAAGGGTTTCATCTAGAACCCACACAGGGAGTTCCACTAAGAACCCTTTCATTTGTCAAGGGTTTCATCTAGAACCTATGCAGGGAGTTCCACTAAGAACCCTTTCATGTTTCAAGGGTTTCATCTAGAACCCACACAGGGAGTTCCACAAAGAACTCTTTCATGTTTCAAGGGTTTCATCTAGACCTGACACAGGGGGTTCTAAAAACATCCCTTTTCAAAGGTTTTCACCGATAACCGTCTTGTCTTCTGAGGGTTCTATAAAGAACCATATTGTATTCTACAGATCAGTTTAGTTCATATTATATTGTGGTCATTTATCATGTTGACATTGAACAAACATTCAAAACATTTTAATGAGAAAAACATTTATTTAAAGATAGGCACCATTATTGGCAAATGTTATCAGGAAGTATGTCCCTGGTGACACAGGATCTTACCCATGCTTTCAACAATCCCTGAAGAACTCTTTCTTCCAAAAACGGTTCTCTGGATCAAAATAGTTCTTACTGGAACCCTTAGTGTTAGTGAGAACCCTTTTAAAACCAATTATTCAGAAAAGGGGTTTTAAAGGGTTCTCTGGATCAAAATGGTTCTTACTGGAACCATTAGCGTTACCAAGAACCCTTGAAAAACCCTTTCTTCGGGAAAGGGTTTTTCAGAAGCAAATGGTTCCAGTTAGAACCTCAGCCCTTGTAGAAGAACCCTTTTAGAACCCTTATTTCTAAGAGTGTAGTAGGGGCAAAGCGTCAACAAGGTTTTCCATTGTTGGAGACGGCACGTAAACAAAGACAATAGGAATGCTGGTAATAAGAAAGAAGATTTTTTTTTTTTTTTTACAAAAAATAAAATATGTATTAATGGCACAATGACACACACATACCACCTCCTCACCCACACCCCACGCCTTTGCCATCCCTTAAACTCCTTAGGGGCGATGGACGGCTGGAGCAGCGCTAGAAAAGCTGCAGCTTCTGCACTGGAGACCCCCTTGTACCTTCCTGTTGCAAGTCTTGTGGTTTCTATGTCGTAACATGTGCATGTGTGCTTAGCAGCTATCAAGTTGGGTTTTTTTTGGCCCCAGACCCCCCCCCCCCCCCCTCCTCAATAGGAGCCCAGTCTGAAATTGAATTTGACATCTGGAGCTAAAGTCATAGAGAAGCAAAAAATATGACTAAATTGGCGAAGCTGTATTTTTATGTACACTTTGTTTTATGGAAAGTTTAGTTAGGAAAAAATATTAATTATTAAATTTTGTTAATTTATTTTAGAACATCCGCCGGAACTTTCTTGCCACGCTTTGAGCCCAGCGGCTTGTAAAACGGTGCGGCTAATTTATGGATTTTTCTTTGCTGACGGCTATAAAGCAAAGGGTTTTCCCTATTCACATGCGAAGACTCTTAAATGGCGTGTTATTGTTTGTGCTACGGCGCCATCTTTTGCTGACTGCAGGTGCTGTGGGGTGAAAGTGATTTTCAGCTGTTTGAAGCTTTGAACCGGAAGCAGAAGTGCCAGTCAGTCTTCTTGTCGTCCGTAGCGTTTCTACTCGTTTGGCTTCTTCGTTCGTCACTCCAAGCAACGTTTGTAAGTTTTACAATATAACTAAAACAATTCTTACTTACTAAACCGTCCCATGTGGGATGTCTGTAGGAGTGTTTTCAAGCATATTTGTACGTGCCGTCGTAATGTAATGAAGCTAGCGTCGTTAGCATTAGCTAATATGCTAACAGGTTTACGGGTGTCTGTGTTAGTATTATTAACTTACAATGCAATCCTTTATTTATGTTGTTTCAGTTTTACTCCTCAGTAAGTCCACCAAAACGTCACCGTGGAGTTATTGAGTTTATTTAGCTGATTGGAGAGCTAGCTTCCGCAGCTAGTGGGTCCATGACCATGACTTCTGTTTTGTTTGAGCAGCCGTTTTACTGCCGTGTTACGGACACCCTTTAGAAGCAATAAAGTTAAAGTTAGAGTACCACTGATAGTCACACGCACACTAGGTGTGGTAAAAGTACTCTCTGCATTTGACCCATCCCCTTGTTCAGGTCAGGGGAGCAATGACATACCTGCCAACTTTTGAAATCAGAAAAACCTAGTAGCCAGGGTCCAAGGGCCGCAGGCCCCGGTAGGTAGAGGACCAAGTCCTGGTGGAGGGTTCAGGGCTTATTATTAATTATTTTGACAGTTAATGCCAGTTATCCTGTCAACCTTTCACAAGACTTCAATTTGTTAATTGAAAGTATAAACACTTTTTACAGTAAACAAATGGTAAAACAGTACTAAACAATTCCATTAAAAAAAAAAATTGGTGTCATTATTAACTTTCTGTCCAAGCTTGTATAATCTACTGCCTTGTTCAATTGTAAAAAAATATTCTGTGCCTAAAATTCACATTTCTATCACAATTATCATACTGTAAACATGGTAAGCTAACTTCATTAAAATTAATAGTCCTGTCAATAGCATGGAATTACAATTCAAATGTCGTTTTTTTGTAAGCCTTTCAAAAGAATTCAAAATATGAAAAATTAACGAAAATTAATTTAAGCCATCAGACACTTGAAAAGTGGCACATCACATCTCTAATGTAATCATTTTAACTTTTCAACAGAAATAGCACTGCAAAAATATTAAGGACATACTTCTGTATTTTGGTAGTTATGCTGTCAACATTTAACACGATTTCTTCAACTTGGACTTGAAAGCATAAATAGTATAAACACTTTTAACAGTATAACAGTACTAAACAATTCCAATAGATAACATTGGTGTCATTACCTTTTTGTGGCTAAAATCCAAATTTATTCTATCAGATTGATCATACTGCAAAAATGATATGGTAACTTTATGATAAGTTTACTTGAAGTGGCATAAAACACTGAAAGTGATTGTTCCTATAACCCCTTTGTTTCAAATGTTTGTTCCACTTGTGGCAGTCGGGCACCAGCATACCGTCTTTGACAACTTGAAGTGGCATAAAACACTGAAAGTGATTGTTCCTATAACCCCTTTGTTTTAAATGTTTTATGCCACTTCAAGTTGTCAAAGACGTGCTGTGAAATACAGCCGACAGGATTGCGCACCAAACACGAAGCAAGGCCAAAGCGCATGCATGGTGCAGGAGAACAAAGGACTTCTTTCATTTAAGGTTTGTGATAAACCATCAAACTCATTCGTTAAAAGGACTCTATAGTAAGGCTGAAACGACGCGTCGACGTAGTCGACGTCATCGGTTACGTAAATATGTCGACGCCGTTTTTGTGCGTCGGCGCGTCGCATATTTACGTCACACTACTGTCATGGCGGAGCGCAAAGCAGACGATGCGAGCGACGGGAAAAAAGCACGCCAAAAGTCGTCAAAAGTGTGGGAGTATTTCAATAAACGGCCTAATAATGTTGTTGTATGCACAGTGTCGAGCGGAAATGGCCTATCATAGCAGCACAACGGCTATGAACGAACATTTGAAAAGAAAACCGACAGCGTTCTTGCCATCACCATCAACTAGTCAATCGTCCGCGTGAGTATACGTTGTCATTATTACACAAAAACATGAATGTGTCATTTGTATCTGCGTTGTAAATTCATAAACTAAAGCACCGTTTGCTCTGAGAGGCGCGTTTGGCGTGCCTGTTCAGTGTTTACAAAGACGCGCTCCTCTTTAACGCTGTGGAGAGGCGGCGGCGGCGAGCGAGTGGCGAGGCGGGGCGCGCCGGGAGCGACGCCGCAAGAGACAGGGGACGACGAGCGAGCGAGGAAGAGGAGCTGAAAAGCGAGGAAAGAAAGAGAAAAGACTTTGTGTAAAATTAAAAGATTGTAAACCTGGCAAAGCCGTCTGGCGTTCAGTCTGTCGGTCCTGAAAGAACCCCACGGCACAAGACGTGTCACAAACGCTAACGTTAATTAGTTGTGCAAATACCTTTTACAACATTAACAGTTACATATACTATGTACAAACCAACAATTAACTTTCACTTTAATCATACTATCATTGTTGTGTTATTAAGCAAAATAAGCAATACTTTTACTTTTGTTGAAATGTTTACACTGTACACTTTTTTGTATTGGATGTTTGGCTTTATTTTTGCACATTTTAGCAAATAAGCAATACTTTTACTTTTGTTGAAATGTTTACACTTGTTACAGAATATTTCCCTTTTGCACTTTTTTGTATTGGATGTTTATCTTTATTTTTGCACATTTTAAAGCAAAATAAGCAATACTTTTACTTTTTAAATGCTTATACTATTCCAGAATATTAAGATTTGCACTGGATGTTTACTTTTATATTTGCACATTAAAAATCAAATAAGCTACTTTTAATTTTGTTAAATGTTAAAAGTTTTAAATGTTTACATTGTTACAGAATATTTTGTCATGTTGTTGTCAATGTTGACTGAGTGGCCATACCTTTTTTTTTTGTAAATAAAAGCCATGCCTTTTGAAAAAACTGGCCTACATTTATTTTTTCCTCTTCATTTTAAATTAAAAAAAAAAATCGGTAAAAGGAAAAATAATCTATAGATTAATCAAAAAAATAATCTATAGATTAACCGATTAATCGAAAAAAATAATCTATAGATTAATCGATAGAAAAATAATCGTTAGCTGCAGCCCTACTCTATAGTAATATAAAGCAAGTTTTTCTGGACATTATCATGCAAGAAAAGTTTATTTTTGGGACCGCCATCACCGCGTAATGATTTTTAAAGGTTGCATTACAAACATGTAACTGTCCCATGTGATCAGCCAGTGCGATTGGAAGTCCATGCTCAATTATTGCCTCCGTAAATAAAACTTCGGCATTTATCACATCCAAAGAATCTGTTTGGGCGACGAAAAACGTTGACAGTTTCCCACATGTATCGCTAGCAACGGCATTAGACTTGTGTTTTTTTGTCCCAACGTGGTCTTTTACATCGCTAATTCCTCCGTGTCCGATCGAAAAATCTTGTCTGCACAAGGTGCAATTCGCGTAGTTTTCACCCTTTTTTTTTTTTTTAAATGAATGAAAAACCG
Source organism: Nerophis lumbriciformis (assembly GCF_033978685.3). Lineage (NCBI taxonomy): Eukaryota > Metazoa > Chordata > Actinopteri > Syngnathiformes > Syngnathidae > Nerophis > Nerophis lumbriciformis. The sequence goes on from NC_084561.2 coordinate 4,552,962, forward strand.
TATTTTTTATCACTGCAACCGTAACCCGGAATAGGTTGATGAAAACCGTACGAATTACGGGAAAACCGGAGTAGTTGGCAGGTATGCAATGAGCAGCAGCGGTGGCCACGCTCGCGAATCATTTTGGGTTAGGTATGTAAATAAACATCTGCAAAGTCTTTCTGTGTAAATAACTCATTTCACCACGTACAGTGGGGCAAAAAAGTATTTAGTCAGCCACCAATTGTGCAAGTTCTCCCACTTAAAATGATGACAGAGGTCTGTAATTTTCATCATAGGTACACTTCAACTGTGAGAGACAGAATGTGAAAAAAAAATCCAGGAATTCATATTGTAGGATTTTTAAATAATTTATTTGTAAATTATGGTGGAAAATAAGTATTTGGTCAATGACAAAAATTCAACTCAATACTTTGTAATATAACCTTTGTTGGCAATAACAGAGGTCAAACGATTACTATAGGTCTTTACCAGGTTTGCACACACAGTAGCTGGTATTTTGGCCCATTCCTCCATGCAGATCTTCTCGAGAGCAGTGATGTTTTGGGGCTGTCGCCGAGCAACACAGACTTTCAACTCCCTCCACATATTTTCTACGGGGTTGAGGTCTGGAGACTGGCTAGGCCTCTCCAGGACTTTCAAATGCTTCTTACGGAGCCACTCCTTCGTTGCCCGGGCGGTGTGTTTGGGATCATTGTCATGCTGGAAGACCCAGCCACCTTTCATCTTCAAAGCTCTCACTGATGGAAGGAGGTTTTGGCTCAAAATCTCACGATACATGGCCCCATTCATTCTTTCCTTAACACGGATCAGTCGGCCTGTCCCCTTAGCAGAAAAACAGCCCCAAAGCATGATGTTTCCACCCCCATGCTTCACAGTAGATATGGTGTTCTTGGGATGCAACTCAGTATTCTTCTTCCTCCAAACACGACAAGTTGAGTTTATACCAAAAAGTTCTATTTTGGTTTCATCTGACCACATGACATTCTCCCAATCCTCTGCTGTATCGTCCATGTGCTCTCTGGCAAACTTCAGACGGGCCTGGACATGCACTGGCTTAAGCAGGGGGACACGTCTGGCACTGCAGGATTTGATTCCCTGTCGGCGTAGTGTGTTACTGATGGTAACCTTTGTTACTTTGGTCCCAGCTCTCTGCAGGTCATTCACCAGGTCCCCCCGTGTGGTTCTGGGATTTTTGCTTACCGTTCTCATGATCATTTTGACCCCACGGGATGAGATCTTGCGTGGAGCCCCAGATCGAGGGAGATTATCAGTGGTCTTGTATGTCTTCCATTTTCTGATAATTGCTCCCACAGTTGATTTTTTCACACCAAGCTGCTTGCCTATTGTAGATTCACTCTTCACAGTCTGGTAAAGGTCTACAATTATTTTCCTGGTGTCCTTCGACAGCTCTGTGGTCTTGGCCATAGTGGAGTTTGGAGTCTGACTGTTTGAAGCTGTGGACAGGTGTCTTTTATACAGATAACCAGTTCAAACAGGTGCCATTAATACAGGTAACAAGTGGAGGACAGAAGAGCTTCTTAAAGAAGAAGTTACAGGTCTGTGAGAGCCAGAGATCTTCCTTGTTTGAAGTGACCAAATACTTATTTTCCACCATAATTTACAAATAAATTCTTCAAAATTCCTACAATGTGATTTCCTGGATTTTTTTTTCACATTCTGTCTCTCACAGTTGAAGTGTACCTATGATGAAAATTACAGACCTCTGTCATCATTTTAAGTGGGAGAACTTGCACAATCGGTGGCTGACTAAATACTTTTTTGCCCCACTGTATATATCTGCGGATAATATATGGAAAAATATGTTTTTCTTCTCAAATTTAGTGGGTGCGGCTTATACACCGGTGCGCCCTATAGTCCGGAAAATAGGGTCCGTTTATTTTTCATACACATAGCAGCCCTGGAATAGGCTAATTAAAATGGTTGACGTAACGTTTACCTTGCAGCCGATGGCGCAGGCGCTGCACTCCTTCCTGGGGCTGGGGATGTCGGTTTTGGGCGTGATCTCTTTGGTCTTGTTGTCGATGACGTAGACCTTGTCGCACATGAAGGTCTGCCCGCCGAGCAGCAGCAGGGCCTGGCTGACCTTCCTGGGCCGGGCGCAGAATCCCGTCACGATGCCGTCGTTCTGCAGGATCCGCATCTTGCAGCGCACGGCGTCCTCCACGATCTCCCGGCCCACCTTGTGGCACATGACCAGCTCCTCCGAGGCCACGTTGTTGAGCAGGTACGTCTCCGGCAGCAGCGCCAGGCGGACGCAGCGCAGCAGCTCCGGCAGCTCGCCGTGCCGCCGCTCCATGTCGGCCTTGACCCAGTCGATGACGGCCTCGTACACTAAGCTCTCGTCCTCCACCTCCAGCTCCTCGCTGAGCGTCAGCTCCCGCACTTTGTCCCTGGGGAGGTTGAGGAAGTCCTCGGTTTTGTAGAGCGTGGCGAAGTCGGCGAGACACATCCGCCACGAGAGCTCGTACAGTCTCTGGCACTGGTGGGCGTCCGACAGCAGCATCATGCCCAGGCAGTTGGACTGGTGCAGGTTCTTCTCCAGGAACTCCGCCGCAGCGTCGCGGATGTCGTGAAACTGGAGCATGTCGCCCGCCTCTAAGAGGGACTCTGCGTTCTCCTCGTTGATGATAACCCGCGCCGAGTAGGCGTAGTCCAGCAGCAGCTCCAGCACCTCCGGGTGCAGCGAGTCGTGGAAGTCCACCTCGGCGTCGCGGCTCTCCCGCAGGCCGCCGCTGAACATGGCCTCGAAGTAGCGGCTGCAGGAGGCCAGGACGGCGCGGTGGCACGGGAAGGCCTGCTTCCCGGCCTTCAGGACCACGTCGGTGAAGACCTTGCGCTTGCGGAGCAGGTTGAGCTGCGTCAGGAGGCTGTCGGCGTGCGACGTCTTGTGGAAGAGGTGGATGTTCATGGAGCCCGAGCTGGAGCGGGACTTGCGGTTTTCGTGGCTGCTGACGGACATCTTGGATTCTGAAGGAACGAAAAGAGGACCAGCATTAAAGATCGGAAATTCACTCGTCGCCACTCAAACAAAGCCCACCTCAACTGAAATGACACTTTTTCCACTGAAATTGTGGCTAAAAGTTTGCCTTGGTTTCAGATGATATTTGGACTGTATCAGTCAATTCTCAGTTTGTCGCTGATCTCGTGACACAAGCCGACAATATACTTATAATGGGGGAATTTAATATCCATATGAATACCCCAGGGCAGCACGGTGGAAGATGGGTTAGTGCATCTGCCTCACAATACGAAGGTCCTGAGTAGTCTTGGGTTCAATCCCGGGCTCGGGATCTTTCTGTGTGGAGTTTGCATGTCCTCCCCGTGACTGCGTGGGTTCCCTCCGGGTACTCCGGCTTCCTCCCACTTCCAAAAGACATGCACCTGGGCATAAGTTGATTGGCAACACTAAATTGGCCCTAGTGTGTGGATGTGAGTGTGAATGTTGTCTGTCTATCTGTGTTGGCCCTGCGATGAGGTGGCGACTTGTCCAGGGTGTACACCGCCTTCCGCCCGATTGTAGCTGAGATAGGCTCCAGCGCCCCCCGCCACCCCAAAGGGAATAAGCGGTAGAAAATGGATGGATGGATGAATACCCCATCAAACCCTCCGTGCGTGGCGCTCCAGACTATAATTGCTAGCTGTGGCCTTATACACTTCGAATATGATAATGATATTTGCGCTTTATCAGATGATATTTGGACTTTATCAGATTATATTTGGACTTTATCAGTGAATGGTATTTGGACTTTTATCAGTGAATTTTCAGAGTTTGTCGCTGATCTAGTGACACACGCCGACAATATACTTATAATGGGGGAATTTAATATCCATATGAATACCCCATCAGACCCTCCGTGCGTGGCGCTCCAGACTATAATTGCTAGCTGTGGTCTTACACAAATAATAAATGAACTCACGCATTGCAACGGTAATACGTGGCTAAAAGTTTGCCTTGGTTTTTTCGTATATCGTCTTAGTTATCATACGGGCAAACATTGCACATACTAATCCCATCGTTCCAGTGTCCAAACAAAGAACTCAGTGTCCGTGCATTTTCATTGAGTGCTAAACAATCCACCGTGGGGCCAAAGAAAATTGTGAGTGGGAAGGAGAGAAACACTATTGAACACAAAATATTACAAGGGAATTCTTATTTGGAAATAGGGGTGTCACCATATACCTTCGAATATGATAATGATATTTGCGCTTTATCAGATGATATTTGGACTTGATCAGATTATATTTGGACTTTATCAGTGAATGATATTTGGACTTTTATCAGTGAATTCTCAGAGTTTGTCGCTGATCTAGTGACACACGCCGACAATATACTTATAATGGGGGAATTTAATATCCATATGACTACCCCATCAGACCCTCCGTGCGTGGCGCTCCAGACTATAATTGCTAGCTGTGGTCTTACACAAATAATGAATGAACCCACGCATCGCAACGGTAATACGATATATCTAGTGCTTGTCAGTGGTGTCACCTCCTCCAAAGTTATGATACTCCCGTATACTAAAGTAACGTCCGATCATTACCTTATACAATTCGAATTTGAAGTTCTGACTCATTGTCAACAAGCTAAAAATAATAATAACTGCTTTAGCAGCCGCAACATTAATGCTGCCACAACGATGACTCTTGCTGGCCTACTGCCTTCGGTAATGGCACCATTCCCAAATTATGCGGGCTCTATTGATAACCTCACTAACAACTTTAACCACGCCCTGCGTGAAACCATTGATAGTATAGCACCGCTAAAGCTAAAAAAGGGCCCCTAAAAAGGCGTACCCCATGGTTTACAGAAGAAACTGGCCGATACTGAGATTGATCTGATACCTTATCAGCAGGAATCGTACATATTGGTATTATTTCGCAGAGAGGAATGTGGGGAAAGCTTTGATCAAGTGAAATTAGTCAACATTATTATTAATCGTTGTTTTTTGACAGCACAATAGTCACAATAATTCACGAATTTAAGTTCATTATGCAGTAAGCTGGATGATGCGGACACAATTGTTACTGGATACTTTATAAGTATAATAATACTTATAAATTAAATAACATGCAACTACAATTAGTTGATACTTGTTTAAATGGACAAATGTGCTGTTTTTTTGTTCAATGATTATTACGTATGTCTAGCTCGTGTGCTATTGTGTGCTTAGCTGTTTTGTAGCGGATAGCTCCTAGTAGCCTACAGCCTAGTCCATCCATCCATCTTCTTCCGCTTATCCGAGGTCGGGTCGCGGGGGCAGCAGCTTAAGCAGGGAAGCCCAGACTTCCCTCTCCCCAGCCACTTCGTCCAGCTCCTCCCGGGGGATCCCGAGGCGTTCCCAGGCCAGCCGGGAGAGATAGTCTTCCCAGCGTGTCCTGGGTCTTCCCCGTGGCCTCCTACCGGTCGGACGTGCCCGAAACACCTTCCTAGGGAGGCGTTCGGGTGGCATCCTGACCAGATGCCCGAACCACCTCATCTGGCTCCTCTCGATGTGGAGGAGCAGCGGCTTTACTTTTAGCTCCCCCCGGATGACAGAGCTTCTCACCCTATCTCTAAGGGAGAGCCCCGCCACTCGGCGGAGGAAACTCATTTGGGCCGCTTGTACCCGTGATCTTGTCCTTTCGGTCATGACCCAAAGCTCATGACCATAGGTGAGGATGGGAACGTAGATCGACCGGTAAATTGAGAGCTTTGCCTTCCGGCTCAGCTCCTTCTTCACCACAACGGATCGATACAGCGTCCGCATTACTGAAGACGCCGCACCGATCCGCCTGTCGATCTCACGATCCACTCTTCCCCCACTCGTGAACAAGACTCCGAGGTACTTGAACTCCTCCACTTGGGGCAAGATCTCCTCCCCAACCCGGAGATGGCACTTCACCCTTTTCCGGGAGAGAACCATGGACTCGGACTTGGAAGTGCTGATTCCCATCCCAGTCGCTTCACACTCGGCTGCGAACCGATCCAGCGAGAGCTGAAGATCTTGGCCAGAGGAAGCCATCAGGACCACATCATCTGCAAATAGCAGAGACCTAATCCTGCAGCCACCAAACCAGATCCTCTCAACGCCTTGACTGCGCCTAGAAATTCTGTCCATAAAGGTTATGAACAGAATCGGTGACAAAGGGCAGCCTTGGCGGAGTCCAACCCTCACTGGAAACGTGTCCGACTTACTGCCGGCAATGCGGACCAAGCTCTGGCACTGATTATACAGGGAGCGAACTGCCACAATAAGACAGTCCGTTACCCCATACTCTCTGAGCACTCCCCACAGGACTTCCCGGGGTACACGGTCGAATGCCTTCTCCAAGTCCACAAAACACATGTGGACTGGTTGGGAAAACTCCCATGCACCCTCAAGGACCCTGCCGAGAGTATAGAGCTGGTCCACAGTTCCACGACCAGGACGAAAACCACACTGTTCCTCCTGAATCCGAGGTTCGACTATCCGGCCGTAGCCTCCTCTCCAGTACATCTGAATAGACCTTACCGGGAAGGCTGAGGAGTGTGATCCCACGATAGTTGGAACACACCCTCCGGTTCCCCTTCTTAAAGAGAGGAACCACCACCCCGGTCTGCCAATCCAGAGGTACCGCCCCCGATGTCCACGCGATGTTGCAGAGTCTTGTCAACCAAGACAGCCCCACAACATCCAGAGCCTTAAGGAACTCCGGGCGGATCTCATCCACCCCCGGGGCCTTGCCACCGAGGAGCTTTTTAACAACCTCAGCCCCAGAAATAGGAGAGCCCACCACAGATTCCCCAGGCCCTGCTTCCTCATAGGAAGACGTGCTGGTAGGATTGAGGAGGTCTTCGAAGTATTCCCTCCACCGATCCACAACATCCGCAGTTGAGGTCAGCAGAACACCATCCTCACCATACACGGTGTTGACACTGCACTGCTTCCCCTTCCTGAGGCGGCGGATGGTGGTCCAGAATTGCTTCGAAGCCGTCCGGAAGTCTTTTTCCATGGCCTCCCCGAACTCCTCCCATGTCCGAGTTTTTGCCTAGTATATTTTGTAAATGACTCTAGTGAAATAGAACAAATTGTGTGCTTATTAGAGGACATTTAGATGTTAACTGTCCTTCCAACTTTGCACAAGTAAACTGCATGTATCGCACATAGTATCACACACAAGTCAACACGCCGCGGGATTGCTCGTATCGCCCATGATATCACACACACACACAAGTAAATGCGTAATCAATCCCTCTTGCAAAAAGAACCGGTTAAATAAATCCAGTAATAAGGCTGGGCAATAAAAAGATATCAATATATATTGCGATACATACGTTATTGATATCAATAAAAAAATGCAATCAATAATTCTTTTATACTTCTTTTTTCGGAAGAACACGGGAGTATGGAAGCATGGTTGATTTCACGAACAACGGCACTCGCTCTCTGGTGACCGAGCAACGCAGGAAGTGATCGCTGAACAATGGGAGTGGCAATCAAGTGACAGTATCAACTTTCACGTTTTGGTCGATCTTTTGCATGGAGTGAGAAAAGAAAGTCAAAATGAATAAATTGAGGATAAAAGAGGAACAGTCAAATGGACAGTTTTGACCAATGTGGTCTGTAAATGATGCAAGGCGCTTGTCCCCACCGGGACCGTGCTCGCCCTTTAGAGCACAGCTGTAACTTTCCTTGCACTTTTTCCATACACTTTATGAAGCATTTCTTCCATATTCCTTATTTTTGGACCTTAATTTTTGATTTTACAATAGTGTTTACATTTCATATGTTTTATTAATGTCCATAGGGCATAAAAAATATCAATAATCATCGATACTTATATGGCGATACAGTTTTTGCCCAGCCCTAACAGGAAAAGGCCTAATATGGACATATGACGTGTGTATATAAATGTCTGTATGGTAATATATTCCAATAAAAGTCTGCTCCATGTGTCACCGGGGGGGGGGGAATGAACTTTAGTCCGTTAAAAGGCGAGTCGACACAACACACCCTTGTAGAAAATCCCAATAAAATGTGTGTGATGGTGCACACAAGCGGCCTTTGCACGCGCTCCTGCTCCTTGCATCACACTTTTCCACCCCTATAAACTTTACAAAAGGCAGGATTACTTTTTTTTTTTTAAAGCAGACATAAGCAGTCATGTCTGGCTTCTTTCAGGAAAATCTAAACTAATGTGAAGATAATAAATCACAATTAGAATCCAAAATGACAGGCAAAAAAAAACAGCTGTAAGAAGCCTTAGCATACATTAAACAGTGTTTCCTTGACATACATTCATTTACTTGTGGCGGCTCGCCACAAGTAGACTTGACATGACTTCATCGCACCACCACTTAAATGCATAATAATGTCTGTAAATGTAGCTTTTTGGTACCGTAAATAGCATCAAAACATCATTCATTTACTTGTGGCGGCTCGCCACAAATAGATTTGACATGACTTTATCCCACCGCCACTAATAATCGCATAATTTCTGTAAATGTAGCTTCTCGGTACACTAAATAGCATCAAAACATCATTTATTTACTTGTGGCGGCTAGCCACAAATAGATTTGGCAATATTTCATCCTGTCGCCACTCATGAAAACATAATGTCTGTAAATGTAGCTTTTTGCTACCGTAAATAGCATCAAAACATCATTCATTTACTTGTGGCGGCTCACCACAAATAGATTAGACATGACTTTATCCCACCGCCACTCATAAACACATGATAATGTCTGTAAATGTAGCTTTTTGGTAGCGTAACTAGCATCAAAACATCATTCATTTACTTGTGGCGGCTCGCCACAAATAGATTAGACATGACTTTATCCCACCGCCACTCATAAACACATGATAATGTCTGTAAATGTAGCTTTTTGGTAGCGTAACTAGCATCAAAACATCATTCATTTACTTGTGGCGGCTCGCCATAAGTAGACTTGACATGACTGCATCGCACCGCCACTTAAATGCATGATAATGTCTGTAAATGTAGCTTTTTGGTATAGTAAATAGCATCAAAACATCATTAATTTACTTGTGGCGGCTTGCCACGAATAGATTTGACATGACTTTATCCCACCGCCACTAGTAATCGCATAATTTCTGTAAATGTTGCTTCTCGGTACACTAAATAGCATTGAAACATCATTTATTTACTTGTGACGGCTCACCACAAATAGATTAGACATGACTTTATCCCACCGCCACTCATAAACACATAATAAAGTCTGTACATGTAGCTTTTTGCTACAGTAAATAGCATTGAAACATCAATCATTTACTTGTGGCGGCTCGCCACAAATAGATTTGACATGACTTTATCTCACCGCCACTCATAAACACATAATGTCTATAAATGTAGCTTTTTTGGTCCGGTAAATAGCATCGAAACATCATTCATTTACTTGTGGTGGCTCACCACAAATAGATTAGACATGACTTTATCCCACCGCCACTCATAAACACATAATAATGTCTGTAAATGTAGCTTTCTTGGTACGGTAAATAGCATCGAAACATCATTCATTTACTTGTGGCGGCTCGCCACAAGTAGACTTGACATGACTTCATCGCACCGCCACTTAAATGCATAATAATGTCTGTAAATGTAGCTTTTTGCTACAGTAAATAGCATCGAAACATCATTCATTTACTTGTGGCGGCTCGCCACAAATAGATTTGACATGACTTTATCCCACCGCCACTAACAATCGCATAATTTCTGTAAATGTAGCTTCTCGGTACACTAAATAGCATTGAAACATTTATTTACTTGTGGCGGCTCACCACAAATAGATTAGACATAACTTTATCCCACTGCCAGTCATAAACACATAATAATGTCTGTAAATGTAGCTTTTTGCTACCGTAAATAGCATCAAAACATCATTAATTAACTTGTGGCGGCTCGCCACAAATAGATTTGACAAGACTTTATTTCATTGCCACTCATAAACACATAATGTCTATAAATGTAGCTTTTTAGGTACTGTAAATAGCATCGAAACATCATTCATTTACTTGTGGCGGCTCACCACAAATAGATTAGACATAACTTTATCCCACCGCCAGTCATAAACACATAATAATGTCTGTACATGTAGCTTTTTGCTACTGCAAATAGCATCGAAACATCATTAATTTACTTGTGGCGGCTTGCCACAAATAGATTTAACATGACTTTATCTCGCCGCCACTCATAAACACATAATAATGTCTGTAAATGTAGCTTTTTGCTACCGTAAATAGCACCGAAACATCATTCATTTACTTGTGGCGGCTCGTCAGAAATATATTTGACATGACTTTATCTCGCCGCCACTCATAAACACATAATGTCTGTACATGTAGCTTTTTGCTACAGTAAATAGCACCGAAACATCATTCATTTACTTGTGGCGGCTCGTCAGAAATATATTTGACATGACTTTATCTCGCCGCCACTCATAAACACATAATAATGTCTGTACATGTAGCTTTTTGCTACTGTAAATAGCATCGAAACATCATTAATTTACTTGTGGCGGCTCGCCACAAATAGATTTAACATGACTTTATCTCGCCACCACTCATAAACACATAATACAGTCTGTAAATGTAGCTTTTTGCTACAGTAAATAGCACCGAAACATCATTCATTTACTTGTGGCGGCTCGTCAGAAATATATTTGACATGACTTTATCTCGCTGCCACTAATAAACACATAATAAAGTCAGTACATGTAGCTTTTTGCTACAGTAAATAGCACCGAAACATCATTCATTTACTTGTGGCGGCTCGTCAGAAATATATTTGACATGACTTTATCTCAACCGCCACTCATAAACACATAATAAAGTCTGTACATGTAGCTTTTTGCTACAGTAAATAGCACCGAAACATCATTTATTTACTTGTGGCGGCTTGCCACGAATAGATTTGACATGACTTTATCTCGCCGCCACTCATAAACACATAATAATGTCTGTAAATGTAGCTTTTTGCTACCGTAAATAGCATCGAAACATCAATCACTTACTTGTGGCGGCTCGTCAGAAATAGATTTGACATGACTTTATCCCACCGCCACTCATAATCGCATCATAATTTCTGGAAATGTAGCTTTTTGCTACAGTAAATAGCACCAAAATATCAATCATTTACTTGTGGCGGCTCGTCAGAAATATATTTGACATGACTTTATCTCAACCGCCACTCATAAACACATAATAAAGTCTGTACATGTAGCTTTTTGCTACAGTAAATAGCACCGAAACATCATTCATTGACTTGTGGCGGCTCGTCAGAAATATATTTGACATGACTTTATCTCAACCGCCACTCATAAACACATAATAAAGTCTGTACATGTAGCTTTTTGCTACTGTAAATATCATTGAAACATCATTAATTTACTTGTGGCGGCTTGCCACAAATAGATTTGACATGACTTTATCCCACCGCCACTAATAATCGCATAATTTCTGTAAATGTAGCTTCTCGGTACACTAAATAGCATTGAAACATCATTTATTTACTTGTGGCGGCTTGCCACGAATAGATTTGACATGACTTTATCTCGCCGCCACTCATAAACACATAATGTCTGTAAATGTAGCTTTTTGCTACCGTAAATAGCATCGAAACATCATTCATTTTCTTGTGGCGGCTCACCACAAATAGATTAGACATGACTTTATCCCACCGCCACTCATAATCGCATCATAATTTCTGTAAATGTAGATTTTTGCTACCGTAAATAGCATCGAAACATCATTCATTTTCTTGTGGCGGCTCGCCACAAATAGATTTGACATGACTTTATCCCACCGCCACTCATAGTCGCATCATAATTTATGTAAATGTAGATTTTTGCTACAGTAAATAGCACCGAAACATCATTCATTTACTTGTGGCGGCTCGTCAGAAATATATTTGAGATGACTTTATCTCGCCGCCACTCATATACACATAATAATGTCTGTAAATGTAGCTTTTTGCTACTGTAAATAGCATCGAAACGTCATTAATTTACTTGTGGCGGCTTGCCACAAATAGATTTAACATGACTTTATCTCGCCGCCACTCATAAACACATAATACAGTCTGTAAATGTAGCTTTTTGCTACAGTAAATAGCACCGAAACATCATTCATTTACTTGTGGCGGCTCGTCAGAAATATATTTGACATGACTTTATCTCGCCGCCACTCATATACACATAATGTCTATACATGTAGCTTTTTGCTACTGTAAATAGCATCGAAACGTCATTAATTTACTTGTGGCGGCTTGCCACAAATAGATTTAACATGACTTTATCTCGCCGCCACTCATAAACACATAATACAGTCTGTAAATGTAGCTTTTTGCTACAGTAAATAGCACCGAAACATCATTCATTTACTTGTGGCGGCTCGTCACAAATAGATTTAACATGACTTTATCTCGCCGCCACTCATAAACACATAATACAGTCTGTAAATGTAGCTTTTTGCTACAGTAAATAGCACCGAAACATCATTCATTTACTTGTGGCGGCTCGTCAGAAATATATTTGACATGACTTTATCTCGCTGCCACTAATAAACACATAATAAAGTCTGTACATGTAGCTTTTTGCTACAGTAAATAGCATCGAAACATCATTCATTTACTTGTGGCGGCTCGCCACAAATAGATTTTAAATGACTTTATCTCACCGCCACACATAAACACATAATAATGTCTGTAATTGTCACCAGAGTAGATAGCATGGAAACCTTGTAGGCACCACCACAAGTAGATTACAGTCCTGTGGGAAACACCCGGTTTACAATCTACATAAAGATTAGGCAAGTTTATGGACTACAAGCTGAATCAGGTCAACAATAGAACCTTTGAGGGGACCAGTCTGGTCCACCACTTCAGATAAGTGCAACTTGAACAACAACAACAACAAAAAGTTAGGTTTCTTTCAAAATAAAAGACATTCTTGTGAATTTTAACTTGACAGGTTTGAGAACACATGAAGACGGTATTACCGTAATAACGGCAGCGGCGCGTATCCGGATTCTTTTTGTCGACGACTTCACGCGGAAGTTTGGTTTTCCTTCAATTTAAGCCGACCAGCATTTCCCAGTCGAGGACGATTCTCTGAGCCGAACTCCTCGACGACTTGTTGTCCATTTGTCTGGATCAGACTCGGCTTAGCAGACGGGAAGAGGAGTTAGGAGGCGAGTTAGGAGGCTAGTTAGCTCCAGCACAGCAGCTCAGGAGTGAAGGCTTGGTCATGCGCAGTAGAGACCATGCTTTGGAGTAGTAGGTGGGCGTGTCTTACACAGATATCTATACCCCCGGGCGGTATCGGGATCTGGCCGATAATTTTCACTTCTATTTAGTGTTTGTTATCAAAAATATTAGGTTTTTTTTAATCCCTCGGATATTTCTCCTCCTTTTATCCAATGATGTAGTGTGTGAATTATTATTATCATCATTTTTTTTAAAAATATATATAATGTATAAAGGCATAAATAATTAAGAAATATAAAGTAAAATAGTACTAAAAGTAAATAAATGAAATAGAATAAAATTAAAAACTTAACAAAAGTTTTTTTTTAAATGATTAAAAAAATTAGTAACTAAAAATAAACACAATATAAAAAATATATCGAAAAATAAAATAAGGCAGAAGTAAGAAATAAATAAAAACATACAAATGTAATCAAAATAAATATGTAAAATTGAGAACATAACAACAGTTTTGAAATGTTTTGCAAAAACAAGATTACAAAAATTAATAACTAAAAATAAACATAATTTAAAAAATATTTCTAAAAAATTAAATGAGGCAGAAGTAATTAATAAATTAAAATCTAAAATATTACTAAAAATAAATAAATGAAATAGAATACAATTGAGAACCTAACAAGAGTTTTGAAATGTTTATTAAAAGAAAGTACAAAAATTAATAACTAAAAGTAAACATAATCTAAAAAATATATCTACAAAATTAAATAGGGCAGAAGTAATAAATAAATACAAATATAAAATAGTACTAAAAATAATTACATGAAGTAGAATAAAATTGAGGACTCAACAAGAGTTTCAAAATGATTAGCAAAAAAAGATTTAAAAAATGAATATCTAAAAATAAACACAATCTAAAAAATAAATCTATAAATAAAATAAGGCAGAAGAAACATACAATTTTGATTAAAAAAAATAAAATACAATAAATATTAAATTAAAATTAGTAAATAAATAGTAAAATATATTATGTGTTTAGTAAAATAAACAAATAAATGGTATTAAAAATAAAATAAATATTCAATCAAAATGAATAAATAAATAATAAAATATATTACGTGTTTAGTAAAATACAACAGATATTTATTTAAAAAACATGGAATAAAGTACATAAAACAAATATGTAATAAAAACACAATACATATTTAATTATTAATAACTAAAAGTAAACATAATCTAAAAAATATATCTAAAAAATTAAATAGGGCAGAAGTAATAAATAAATACAAATATAAAATAGTACTGAAAATAATTACATGAAGTAGAATAAAATTGAAAACTTAACAAGAGTTTCAAAATGTTTAGCAAAAAAAGATTTGAAAAATGAATATCTAAAAATAAACACAATCTAAAAAATAAATCTACAAATAAAATAAGGCAGAAGAAACATACAATTTTAATTAAAAAAAATAAAATACAATAAATATTAAATTAAAATGAGTAAATAAATAGTAAAATATAGTACGTGTTTAGTAAAATAAACAAATAAATGGTATTAAAAATAAAATAAATATTCAATCAAAATGAGTAAATAAATAATAAAATATATTACGTGTTTAGTAAAATACAACAGATATTTATTTAAAAAACATGGAATAAAGTACATAAAACAAATATGTAATAAAAACACAATACATATTTAATTATTAATAACTAAAAGTAAACATAATCTAAAAAATATATCTAAAAAATTAAATAGGGCAGAAGTAATAAATAAATACAAATATAAAATAGTACTAAAAATAATTACATGAAGTAGAATAAAATTGAGGACTTAACAAGAGTTTTAAAATGTTTAGCAAAAAAAGATTAAAAAAATTAATATCTAAAAATAAACACAATCTAAATAATAAATCTACAAATAAAATAAGGCAGAAGAAACATACAATTTTAATTTAAAAAATAAAATACAATAAATATTAAATTAAAATGAGTAAATAAATAGTAAAATATATTATGTGTTAAAAATAAAATAAATATTCAATCAAAATGAGTAAATAAATAATAAAATATATTACGTGTTTAGTAAAATGGAATAAAGTACATAAAACAAATATGTAATAAAAACACAATACATATTTAATTAAAATAAGTAAATGAGTCGTAAAATATACTAAATAATTTTTTTAAATAAATAAATATGTATAAAAAATACAATAAATATTTAATTAAAATGTGTAAATAAATAGTGAAATACATTACGTGTTTAGCAAAATAAATAAATACATTTGTAATAAAAACACAATAAATGTTTAATTAAAATAAGTAAATGAATCATAAAATATACTAAATGTTTAGTAAAATAAATAAATGAATGTGTAATCAAAATACAACAGATATTTATTTTTTTTTAAAACATGAAATAAATTACATACAATAAACATGTAATAAAACACAATACACATTTGATTAAAACAAGTAAATACATAGTAAAATGTACTAAATGGTTGGTCAAATAAATAAATAAATGTGTACTAAAAACACAATAAATGTTTAATTAAAATAAGTAAATGAATCGTAAAATATACTAAATGTTTAGTAAAGTAAATGAATAAATAAATGTGTATTAAAAAACAATAAATATTTAATTAAAATTAGTAAATAAATAGTAAAATATATTACGTGTTTAGCAAAATAAATAAATACATTTGTAATAAAAACACAATAAATATTTCATTAAAATAAGTAAATGAATCATAAAATATACTAAATGTTTAGTAAAATAAATAAATAAATGTGTAATCAAAATACAACAGATATTTATTTAAAAAAACATGGAATAAATTACATACAATAAATATGTAATAAAAACACAATACATATTTGATTAAAACAAGTAAATACATAGTAAAATGTACTAAATGGTTGGTCAAATAAATAAATAAATGTGTACTAAAAACACAATAAATGTTTAATTAAAATAAGTAAATGAATCGTAAAATATACTAAATGTTTAGTAAAGTAAATGAATAAATAAATGTGTATTAAAA
Source organism: Nerophis lumbriciformis (assembly GCF_033978685.3). Taxonomy (NCBI): domain Eukaryota; kingdom Metazoa; phylum Chordata; class Actinopteri; order Syngnathiformes; family Syngnathidae; genus Nerophis; species Nerophis lumbriciformis. The sequence continues at coordinate 4,569,218 of NC_084561.2, forward strand.
AACAATAAATATTTAATTAAAATTAGTAAATAAATAGTAAAATATATTACGTGTTTAGTCAAATAAATAAATAATTATGTAATCAAAATACAACAGATATATATATATATTTTTTTTAAACATGGAATAAAGTACATACAATAAATATGTAATAAAACACAATACATATTTAATTAAAACACGTAAATAAATAGTAAAATATATTAAATGTTTAGTAAAATAAATTAATAAATGTGTATTAAAAATACAATAAATATTTAATTACATCTAAAATAGATATTTTAATTTACATAAATATGGTATAAACATGGCGGGCCCTCCCTCCTGCAAAGACCTGCACCTGGGATAGGCTCCAGGACCCCCTGTGTGTGTGTGTGTGTGTGTGTGTGTGTGTGTGTGTGTGTGTGTGTGTGTGTGTGTGTGTGTGCAACTGCTCATTAATGAGTCCACTAATCAGACCCCCCAGGATGATTCTCCAATGCGTGTTTAAAGGACAGTAACTGTCACTCTTTTATTGTCTGCACACTCACTGTACACTTTTGATGTTTATTGATCCCTGGCAGGTGGTCTGCACAGTGAGGTCATCCTGTCTGACACATGGGGGGGGGGGGGGGGGGGGGGGGGGGGGGGCACTTTCTATTTGCACACTCTTTACTTTCATTTTAGCTTGAATGCAGTTTGTACATTTAAATGGATTTGCTCTATTTATTTTTTTATGTTTTATAACCTTTTCTTTTTTAAGACAACCTTGCTTTTATGGCAAAAATAACAACAAAATGTGAATTATTTCCCCCATTTTTTTGGGGAGAAAAATATTTGAACAGGTCAATAATTATAACGCATTATTTTTTGTGCAATGATATTAAAAAGAAAAAAGAAAACGCTAAAATTTTGGGGGATCCAAAAGTGCCCCACAAAATAATAAAAAATAAAAAAAAGTCATACATTTTTTTGTTTTTACTTTCAACATTTACATCTCTAGATCAACTTCAAGTCTGTCTGTTGATATCAAGTTTTTTTTCAAATGTTTTATGCCCTTTTTAAAAAAAATAAAATAAACAAAACCCTGTTTTTTATGGCAGAAAATATCAACAAATATGCATTATTTCCCCCCGATTTTTTGGGAGAATAATTTTTGATTTGAGGCTTAAATAGGTCAATAATTTATAGCACTGATTATAATGCATTATTATTTTTTGTGCAATGACATAAAAAAAAAAAAATTAAAAAAAGCGGTAACATTTTTAAAACTGCCCCACAACTAAAAAATGTTGAAAATAAGTCATGCATATTTTTGGTTTTTAGTTTCAACCCTTAAATCCCTAGATCAACTTCTTTTGGGTTGTTTTTTTTTTTAACATTTTTGTTTTGTTTCGGTTTGTTTTATGACCTTTTTGTCAAAGCATTGTTTGTATAGCAAACACACAAAATATGCTATATTTTCCCCAAAAATGATTTAAAAGTGCAATATCTGATGTTAATCATTCATAATAACCTTGATTTTGATTCATTAATATTTTGTGAGCAATTAAATTTTTAAAGAAAAAAACAACAACATGGCAGCTTTGTGTCATTAGAGTCCACATTGCAACTTTTTCCCATTACATTTCACCTTTTAGCTCTTTAAATCCACTTTTTATGTGTTTTTGAAATAGTATTTTAAAATAAAAATAAGAGTATAAGTAAGTAATAAGTAATAGATAAGTAATAAATAAATATATATAATATATAATAATAAGTAATAAATAAATAAAAACATAAAATTGTAATAAAAATAAATACCTAACAAGACTTTTAAAATGTTTATAAAAAAAAAACATTTTAAATGAATAACTCAAAATAAACAATCTAAAAAATATATCTAAAAATACAATAAGGCAGAAGTAATAAATAAATAAAAACATAAATTTTTAATAAAATAAATACATAAAACAGAATAAAAATTTAGAACCTAATAAGAGTTTTGAAATGTTTAGCAAAAAAAAAGATTTAAAGAATGAATAACTGAAAATAAACAATCTAAAAAATATATCTGAAAAATAAAATAAGGCTGAAGTAATAAATTAATACAAACATAAAATTGTAATAAAACTAAATACATTACAAATAATAAAACATTGAGACCTTAACAAGAGTTCTGAAATGTTTAGCAAAAACTAAAAAAAATTAAAAAAATTAATAACTAAAAATAAACATAATCTAAAAAATATATCTACAAATAGAATAAGGCAGAAGTAATAAATAAATATAAACATAAAATTGTAATAATAATAAACACAAAAAATAGAATAAAATTGAAAACCTAAGAAATAATAAATAAAAATAAATACAAAAAATAGAATAAAATTGAGAACCTAACAAGAGATTTAAAATGTTTAGCAAAAAAAATATAAAGTTTTTAAATGAATAACTCAAAATAAATAATCTAAAAAATTGATATAAAAATAAATAAATAAAAACATAACATTTTAATACAAATAAATACATAAAATAGAATTCAAATTTAGAACTTAATAGGAGTTTTGAAATGTTTAGCAAAAAAAAAGATTTAAAAAATGAATAACTAAAAATAAAGAATCAAAAAAATATATCTAAAAAATAAAATAAGGCTGAAGTAATAAATTAATACAAACATAAAATTGTAATAAAACTAAATACATTAAAAATAATAGAAAATTTAGACTTCATCAAGAGTTTTAAAATGTTTAACAAAAACAAAAATAAACATAATCCAAAAAAATATATCTAAAAATAAAATAAAGCAGAAGTAAAAAATTATATAAACATAAAATTGTAATAAAAATAAATACAAAAAATTGAATAAAATTGAGGACCTAACAAGAGATTTAAAATGTTTAGCAAAAAAAAAATAAAGTTTTTAAATGAATAACTCAAAATAAATAATCTAAAAAATTGATATAAAGATAAATAAATAAAAACATAACATTTTAATAAAAATAAATACATAAAATAGAATACAAATTTAGAACCTAATAGGAGTTTTGAAATGTTTAGCAAAAAAAAAAGATTTAAAAAATTAATAACTAAAAATAAAGAATCAAAAAAATATATCTAAAAAATAAAATAAGGCTGAAGTAATAAATTAATACAAACATAAAATTGTAATAAAACTAAATACATTCAAAATAATAAAAATGTAGACTTTATCAAGAGTTTTAAAATGTTTAACAAAAACAAAAATAAACATAATCCAAAAAAATACATCTAAAAATAAAATAAAGCAGAAGTAAAAAATCATATAAACATAAAATTGTAATAAAAATAAATACAAAAAATAAAATAAAATTGAGAACCTAACAAGAGCTTTAAAATGTTAAGCAAAAAAAAAAAAGATTACAAAAATGAATAACTAAAAATAAACATAATCTAAAAAACATATCTAAAACATAAAAGGGTTTATAAAAGGGCTAACTATAACCCTGAATAAAAACATACAATTGTAATAAAAAAATAAATACAAAAAATAGAATACAATTGTAAATCTAACAAGAATTTTAAAATGTTTAGCAAAAAAAAAAAAAAGACAGAAGACTCCAAAGAAAACGGTCATTGTTACGTAGTTATATTATATCTTTACATTACACTGCCATCTAGCGGCTTATAATGTACTGTCCGGTGGCTTCAGGAGCCTCGAAGTACACTTTAATTTTTTTAATAACCTTTATTTCACAAACAACAAAGTCCATATAACAGTGCGAATAAAACAAACACACATAAAGAAAACAATATTGTAGGACTGTAGCAATGTGATCGGATGAAATAGCTTTTTATTCTCGGCAGGATACAGAAGTGCACAATATTTAAACTACAATTCCCATCCGGCCTGTAGCGGAAATGTTTAGCAAAAACTAAAAAAGATTAAAAAAATTAATAACTAAAAATAAACATAATCTAAAAAATATATATCTACAAATAAAATAAGGCAATAGTAATAAATAAATATAAACATAAAATTGTAATAATAATAAATACAAAAAATAGAATAAAATTGAGAACCTAATAAATAATAAATAAAAATAAATACAAAAAATAGAATACAATTGAGAACTTAACAAGAGATTCAAAAGGTTTAGCAAAAAAAAATAAAGTTTTTAAATGAATAACTCAAAATAAAAATAATCTAAAAAATTGATATAAAAATAAATAAATAAAAACATAACATTTTAATAAAAATAAATACATAAAATAGAATACAAATTTAGAACCTAATAGGAGTTTTGAAATGTTTAGCAAAAAAAAAGATTTAAAAAATGAATAACTAAAAATAAAGAATCAAAAAATATATCTAAAAAATAAAATAAGGCTGAAGTAATAAATTAATACAACATAAAATTGTAATAAAACTAAATACATTAAAAATAATAGAAAATTTAGACTTTATCAAGAGTTTTAAAATGTTTAACAAAAACAAAAATAAACATAATCCAAAAAAATCTATCTAAAAATTAAATAAAGCAGAAGTAAAAAATCATATAAACATAAAATTGTAATAAAAATAAATACAAAAAATAAAATAAAATTGACAACCTAACAAGAGCTTTAAAATGTTTAGCAAAAAAAAAAAAAAAGTTTTTAAATGAATAACTCAAAATAAATAATCTAAAAAATTGATATAAAAATAAATAAATAAAAACATAACATTTTAATAAAAATAAATACATAAAATAGAATACAAATTTAGAACCTAATAGGAGTTTTGAAATGTTTAGCAAAAAAAAAAGATTTAAAAAATGAATAACTAAAAATAAAGAATAAAAAAAAATATATCTAAAAAATAAAATAAGGCTGCAGTAATAAATTAATACAAACATAAAATTGTAATAAAACTAAATACATTAAAAATAATAAAAATTTAGACTTTATCAAGAGTTTTAAAATGTTTAACAAAAACAAAATTAAACATAATCCAAAAAAATATATCTAAAAATAAAATAAAGCAGCAGTAAAAAATCATATAAACATAAAATTGTAATAAAAATAAATACAAAAAATAGAATAAAATTGAGAACCTAACAAGAGCTTTAAAATGTTTAGCAAAAAAAAAAAAAGTTTTTAAATGAATAACTCAAAATAAATAATCTAAAAACTTGATATAAAAATAAATAAATAAAAACATAACATTTTAATAAAAATAAATACATAAAATAGAATACAAATTTAGAACCTAATAGGAGTTTTGAAATGTTTAGCAAAAAAAAAGATTAAAAAAATTAATAACTAAAAATAAAGAATCAAAAAAATATATCTAAAAAATAAAATAAGGCTGAAGTAATAAATTAATACAAACATAAAATTGTAATAAAACTAAATACATTAAAAATAATAAAAATTGAGACTTTATCAAGAGTTTTAAAATGTTTAACAAAAACAAAAATAAAAATAATCCCCAAAAAATATCTAAAAATAAAATAAAGCAGAAGTAAAAAATCATATAAACATAAAATTGTAATAAAAATAAATACAAAACATAGAATAACATTGAGAACCTAACAAGAGCTTTAAAATGTTTAGCAAAAAAAAAAAAAGTTTTTAAATGAATAACTCAAAATAAATAATCTAAAAAATTGATATAAAAATAAATAAATAAAAACATAACATTTTAATAAAAATAAATACATAAAATAGAATACAAATTTAGAACCTAATAGGAGTTTTGAAATGTTTAGCAAAAAAAATTTGTTTTTAAATGAATAACTAAAAATAAAGAATCAAAAAAATATATCTAAAAAATAAAATAAGGCTGAAGTAATAAATTAATACAAACATAAAATTGAAATAAAACTAAATACATTAAAAATAATAAAAATTTAGACTTTATCAAGAGTTTTAAAATGTTTAACAAAAACAAAAATAAACATAATCCAAAAAATATATCTAAAAATAAAATAAAGCAGAAGTATAAAATCATATAAACATAAAATTGTAATAAAAATAAATACAAAAAATAGAATAAAATTGAGAACCTAACAAGAGCTTTAAAATGTTAAGCAAAAAAAAAAAAGATTACAAAAATTAATAACTAAAAATAAACATAATCTAAAAAACATATCTAAAACATAAAAGGGTTTATAAAAGGGCTAACCATAACAATGAATAAAAACACAAAATTGTAATAAAAAAATAAATACAAAAAATAGAATACAATTGTGAATCTAACAAGAGTTTTAAAAGACAGAAGACTCCAAAGAAAACGGTCATTGTTATGTAGTTATATTATATCATTACATTACGCTGCCATCTAGCGGCTTAGTGATGTACTGTCCTGTGGCTTCAGGAGCCTCGAGTCGAATACAAAAGTACACTTTAATTTTTTTAATAACCTTTATTTCACAAACAACAAAGTCCATACAACAGTGCGAATAAAACAAACACACATAAAGAAAACAATATTGTAGGACTGTAGCAATGTGATCGGATGAAATAGCTTTTTATTCTCGGCAGGATACGGAAGTGCACACATTTTAAACTACAATTCCCATCCGGCCTGTAGCGGAAATGTTTAGCAAAAACTAAAAAAGATTAAAAAAATTAATAACTAAAAATAAACATAATCTAAAAAAAATGTATCTACAAATAAAATAAGGCAATAGTAATAAATAAATATAAACATAAAATTGTAATAATAATAAATACAAAAAATAGAATAAAATTGAGAACCTAATAAATAATAAATCAAAATAAATACAAAAAATAGAATACAATTGAGAACTTAACAAGAGATTTAAAAGGTTTAGCAAAAAAAAATAAAGTTTTTAAATAATAAACTACAATTCCCATCCGGCCTGTAGCGGAAATGACGTCGCGGCACTTCCGTTGCTGTCAAGGGCACCGGGCTCTCTCATGCTAGTTCACTATCGGCGGCTAACAACCCACACGTGTGTTTCAACAGCTTTCAACTCTTCAATTCTTCCAGAAACTTCCATTTTTTTTAACGATGGACGGGTTCGGTTCGGACTTCTCGGCGGCGGGCGGGGCTGGGGGCAAAGTGGACACCGGCACGATAATGGAGCAGGTGAAAGTCCAAATAGCCGTGGCCAACGCACAGGAACTGCTGCAGGTAAGCTAACGATGCTAACCTGACTTAACTATAAACCTTAAATAAATAAATAATAATACTATAAACCTTCACATTTGTTGTGAGATAACATTTGACTAATAACTCAGACGTTATTTAAAAGTCTCTTATAGACGCTAATTTCCACCTCAATGAAATTGTTCATACAAATTGGGGGTTAAATCACCCAAAAAGGATTCCCGGGTGCGGCCACCGCTGCTGCTCACTGCTCTCTCACCTCCCAGGGCGGGTGAACAAGGGTGATGGGTCAAATGCCGAGGACAAATTTCACCACACCTAGTGTGGTGAAATCAGCGGTTGCGGAGGCAAAAACTCGGACGACTTCCGGACGGCTTCGAAGCAATTCTGGACCACCATCCGCCGCCTCAGGAAGGGGAAGCAGTGCAGTGTCAACACCGTGTATGGCGAGGATGGTGTTCTGCTGACCTCGACTGCGGATGTTGTGGATCGGTGGAGGGAATACTTCGAAGACCTCCTCAATCCCACTAACACGTCTTCCTATGAGGAAGCAGTGCCTGGGGAATCTGTGGTGGGCTCTTCTAATTCTGGGGCTGAGGTTGCTGAGGTAGTTAAAAAGCTCCTCGGTGGCAAGGCCCCGGGGGTGGATGAGATTCGCCCGGAGTTCCTTAAGGCTCTGGATGCTGTGGGGCTGTCTTGGTTGACAAGACTCTGCAGCATCGCGTGGATATCGGGGGCGGTACCTCTGGATTGGCAGACCGGGGTGGTGGTTCCTCTCTTTAAGAAGGGGAACCGGAGGGTGTGTTCTAACTATCGTGGGATCACACTCCTCAGCCTTCCCGGTAAGGTCTATTCAGGTGTACTGGAGAGGAGGCTACGCCGGATAGTCGAACCTCGGATTCAGGAGGAACAGTGTGGATTTCGTCCTGGTCGTGGAACTGTGGACCAGCTCTATACTCTCGGCAGGGTCCTTGAGGGTGCATGGGAGTTTGCCCAACCAGTCTACATGTGCTTTGTGGACTTGGAGAAGGCATTCGACCGTGTCCCTCGGGAAGTCCTGTGGGGAGTGCTCAGAGAGTATGGGGTATCGGACTGTCTGATTTTGGCGGTCCGCTCCCTGTATGATCAGTGTCAGAGCTTGGTCCGCATTGCCGGCAGTAAGTCGGACACGTTTCCAGTGAGGGTTGGACTCTGCCAAGGCTGCCCTTTGTCACCCATTCTGTTCATAACTTTTATGGACAGAATTTCTAGGCGCAGTCAAGGCGTTGAGGGGATCTGGTTTGGTGGCTGCAGGATTAGGTCTCTGCTTTTTGCAGATGATGTGGTCCTGATGGCTTCATCTGGCCAGGATCTTCAGCTCTCGCTGGATCGGTTCGCAGCCGAGTGTGAAGCGACTGGGATGAGAATCAGCACCTCCAAGTCCGAGTCCATGGTTCTCTCCCGGAAAAGAGTGGAGTGCCATCTCCGAGTTGGGGAGGAGATCTTGCCCCAAGTGGAGGAGTTCAAGTACCTCGGAGTCTTGTTCACGAGTGAGGGAAGAGTGGATCTTGAGATCGACAGGCGGATCGGTGCGGCGTCTTCAGTAATGCGGACGCCGTATCGATCCGTTGTGGTGAAGAAGGAGCTGAGCCGGAAGGCAAAGCTCTCAATTTACCGGTCGATCTACGTTCCCATCCTCACCTATGGTCATGAGCTTTGGGTTATGACCGAAAGGACAAGATCACGGGTACAAGCGGCCCAAATGAGTTTCCTCCGCCGGGTGGCGGGGCTCTCCCTTAGAGATAGGGTGAGAAGCTCTGCCATCCGGGGGGAGCTCAAAGTAAAGCCGCTGCTTCTCCGCATGGAGAGGAGCCAGATGAGGTGGTTCGGGCATCTGGTCAGGATGCCACCCGATCGCCTCCCTCGGGAGGTGTTTAGGGCACGTCCGACCGGTAGGAGGCCACGGGGAAGACCCAGGACACGTTGGGAAGACTATGTCTCCCGGCTGGCCTGGGAACGCCTCGGGATCCCCCGGGAGGAGCTGGACGAAGTGGCTGGGGAGAGGGAAGTCTGGGCTTCCCTGCTTAGGCTGCTGCCCCCGCGACCCGACCTCGGATAAGCGGAAGAAGATGGATGGATGGATGGATAGTGTGTGTGAGACAATCATTGCTACTTTAACTTTGTTTCTTTCTTTCTGTCTTTCTTTAGTTTATTTAGAACATGAACACACTTACAGCATAATACATCGCACAATTTAATATAATTTCACTTTACATCATGTCTGAAAAGGAGTAGGAAGACGAAAAGCTTATTTAATCCTACCCCTTTCCCACTTCATCCATCCATTTTCTACCGCTTGTCCCTTTTGGGGTCGCGGGGGTGCTGGAGCCTATCTCAGAGCGTTTACAAATATGTACATTCATTTATTGACTTTTTTTTCATAGTAAAATGACATTCATGAATGAGTAATACAACAGTTTTGTAAGATATAATTAAGTCAGTCATTATTAACATACTGAGATGAAGAATATCTTATTTTCAATAAGGTTGAAAGTATTTTTAATAAGGGTGTAACGGTACACAAAAATTTCGGTTCAGTACGTACTTCGGTGTAGAGGTCACGGTTCGTTTCATTTTCGGTATAGCATACCTGCCAACTACTCCGGTTTTCCCGTAATTAGTACGGTTTTCATCAACCTATTCCGGGTTACGGTTGCAGTGATAAAAAATACGGTTTTTCATTAATTAAAAAAAAAATAAAAAATAAAGTTTTATTCACGAAATCGCGTAACAACAATGACAATCGACACTGCTTCCCGTAACTTCCTATCGAGCCATTCCGAATGCCATGCGCGAGGCTATTTATAGCACCGCTGCCAAGCACGAGGCACCAGTTGCCATTGTTTCCAAACGAGCGAACGATCGTGGAATCAGCCGGAGAAAAATCGCAAACGAGTCTTAAACCGAAAAGAAAACTGCAGTCATTCCATGAAGAATATTCAAAAGCCTATCCGGGAATAATTATCCGTTCCAAAAAGGGTGAAAACTACGCGAATTGCACCTTGTGCAGACAAGATTTTTCGATCGGACACGGAGGAATTAGCAATGTAAAAGACCACGTTGGGACAAAAAAACACAAGTCTAATGCCGTTGCTAGCGATACAAGTGGAAAACTTTCAACGTTTTTCGTCGCCCAAACAGATTCTTTGGATGTGATAAATGCCGAAGTTTTATTTACGGAGGCAATAATTGAGCATGGACTTCCAATCGCACTGGCTGATCACATGGGACAGTTATTTCGGAAAATGTTTCCCGGCTCGAAAATCGCCAAAATGGATGTGGTCGAACCAAAACATCAAACATTATTCAGTGTCTTGGAAGAGAATCCTCAAAAAGTATCGCCGATGTCATGAAGACGGAACCATTTAGCATGTCGACTGACGGCAGCACCGATTATGACGATGTAAAACTGTACTCCATTTGTGTTCGATATTTCGATGACGACATTGGAAAAGTATTGTCAGTACTTCTGTCTTTGAGGGAATGCAATACGGCTTCCACAGGCCAAAACATTTACAAAATACTCGCGGAAGAAATAGACTCAAAGGAAATTCCTTGGCAGAATTTGGTTTGCTTTGCTGCCGATAATGCTGCAGTGATGATGGGATCTAAAAAGGGTGTTGCAGCTTTCATTACGGAAATGTCTCCTTCGGTTTACATCGCCGGTAAGTACAGTTCGTAGCATAAAAAAACTCACAAAACATAACATTTTAAGTACCGTATTTTCCGCACTATAAGGCGCACCGGATTATTAGCCGCACCTTCTATGAATTACATATTTCATAATTTTGTCCACCAATAAGCCGCCCCGGACTAAAAGCCGCGCCTACGCTGCGCTAAAGTGAATGTCAAAAAAACGCTGCGCTAAAGTGAATGTCAAAAAAACAGTCAGATAGTTCAGTCAAACTTTAATAATATATTGAAAACCAGCGTTCTAACAACTCTGTCCCAAAATGTACGCAAATGTGCAATCACAAACATAGTAAAATTCAAAATGGTGTAGAGCAATAAATAGCAACATAATGTTGCTCGAACGTTAATGTCACAACACACAAAATAAACATAGCGCTCACCTTCTGAAGTTATTCTTCATTCGTAAATCCTTCGAATTCTTCGTCTTCGGTGTCCGAATTGAAAAGTTGCGCAAGCGTGGGATCCAAAAATGGCCGGTTCCGTCTCGTAGAAGTCATCGGGAGTCAGTGTCGCTGTTGTTGTGCAGCAGTTCTGTGAATCCTGCCTTCCGGAAAGCTCGGACCACAGTTGTGACCGAAACTATCTGCCCAGGCATTTACGATCCACTGGCAGATGTTGGCGTATGTCGACCGGCGCTATCTGCCCGTCTTAGTGAAGGTGTGTTCGCCTTCGGAGCTGTGTGAAAAAAGCCACCCGGCCTCTTCGCGTAAACTTCCCTTAACCACTCGCTCATCTTTTCTTCATCCATCCATCCCTTCGAGTTAGCTTTTATGATGACGCCGGCTGGAAAGGTCTCTTTTGGATGGGTGGAAGTTAGCATGGCAAGCTAGAACCACAGTGAAGGATGACTCCTCATTCCCTGTGGTGCGAATATTCACCGTACGTGCTCCCGTTCCACAGTGCAGTTCACAGGAATATCAGTTGCTGTGAAATACGGTAGTAATCCGTGTGCGGATGGAGAGATTGCGTCTTTTTATGATCCGGATCCTTGTCGCGTAGTAGGAGCCATTTTGTGGTCTTTACAGATGTAAACAGGAAATGAAACGTACGGTGATATCCGCGCGTTTTTTCTTCTTCTTCCGGGGGCGGGTGAAGCGCTTCCTGTTCTATGGGGGCGGGTGAAGCGCTTCCTGTTCTATGGGGGCGGGTGCTTTCCTTGGCGGTTGCTTGCGTAGAAGAAGAAGCGCTTCCTGTTCTACCGGGAAAAAAGATGGCGGCTGTTTACCGAAGTTGCGAGACCGAAACTTTATGAAAATGAATCGTAATAAAGCGCACCGGGTTATTAGGCGCACTGTCAGCTTTTGAGAAAAATTGTGGTTTTTAGGTGCGCCTTATAGTGCGGAAAATACGGTAAATCTTTTATTACATAAACAATAAATCAAATCAAAAATAATTTCTCTGTACAGTATATCTTTTTATTTGTGATAACGATAACATGTTCAAAACAAAATAAGTTCAAACTATTGAAGTTAGCTTACAGAATAAACATGTCAATCAACCCATATGATTTTTGCTGTAATATTTTTGATTTGAAAAGTCACTGTGACTGATAGAAAAGTGATGGTTTTAGCAACATTTTAACCTGTCTGAATGCTAATAATCATTTTGCGTCGGAATTCCCCACCAGGACTTTGTCCTGGACCTACCGGGGCCTGCGGCCCCTGGACCCTGGCTACTAGGTTTTTCTGATTTCAAAAGTTGGGAGGTATGGTATAGTAAGAAAACAACAAAATACAAATCTTGGGGTTATTTATTTACCAAATTTGCAAAATCTTCCACCAAAAATATTTTTCTTAGTGGCAGGCATGTAATTTTTCCGTCTAAAGTCGGAATTCCGTCTTTTTTAATCTCGGGGGATTTTTTTTTTATTATCTTCCGTTTTTTTTCCGACCCTAAATCAAGATTCGAGACGTAGTTTATATTACGCCGTAGTTGATTGGTCGATATGTTCCTTGTGACCAATCAGGACATCTGTTATGAATGATGACGTTAATAACGTCATCATTCATAATGGTTATTACCGCCATTTTCCATATGTAAACGATGTCGGTTCTCGAGAGAAAGGACGCTTTACGAGTAAAAGAAATTGATAAACATGTCAAAAATAAGTTTCGATGGGACTGGATGGAAAGGGAAATCACTAATACTGTTGGGAAGAAGGAAGTTACGACTTTGTTCGGTGATTTTATTCGGAAAAATCGATCGTCCCGGAAAGGTTTTGTGCACGTGGTGTCATGACACTAGTTAGCAATAGAGAATATGAAGTGATTTTTGGCCCAGGATGTATTTTGCTTTATTCATTATTGAAATGTTTTTTTGCCACCTTATGTTGTATATTTTGTATATGAGATTTCCAGTTCATTTTATCATCTATTAATACTCCCAAAAATCTGGTTACTTTTACCCTTTCTATGTCTACTCCGTCTATTTGTATTTGTGTATGATGCTCTTTTCTACTGTTACCAAATAACATTATTTTAGTTTTACTGAGATTCAAAGATAGTCTGCTTGACTTAATGCTAATCGTATTAAAATATAATTTCTGTAACACATTATTGTCTTGTTGTTGTTGTTGTTGCAGAGAATGACGGACAAATGCTTCAAAAAGTGTATAGGAAAACCCGGAAGCACACTGGACAACTCAGAGCAGGTAGTATGACTTTGTGGACTACTTTCAGTCCGATTATGTGTTGTTTGCCTTGGATTCTACATTTGCAGCATTCAGTTACAGTGCCCTCCAAAAGTATTGGAACAGTGAGACCAATTTGTTTGTTTTTGTTGCAGACTGAAAACAGTTGGGTTTGACATAGGGCCGGGCGATATGGCCTTTTATTAATACCTCTATATTTTTAGGCCATACACGATATCAATCAATCAATGTTTACTTATATAGCCCTAAATCACGAGTGTCTCAAAGGGCTGCACAAGCCACAACGACATCCTCGGCTCAGATCCCACATCAGGGCAAGGAAAAACTCCACCCAATGGGACAATGAGAAACCTCGGAGGGGACCGCAGATGTGGGCACTCAAACACATCCTACCCAATCTGAAACATTCGGTGCTATTTGTTTGAATAATCAATGTCATTGGAAGACACCTGGGCAACAAAACACACCTGTCAGTCACATGTTCCTTTTTACCTGTTATTGACTATTGTTGCGTTTGGACCAGTTGTTCCTCCCAGGGAATTCAAGTCGCTGGTCGCTCCCAAGCTCTTTACGACACTTAAAGCTGAGTAGAAGAACCACCAGAGACAGAATAGGTATTTTGTAATATATTTGCAAAGCTTTGTAAATATACTGAGACCAGTCCAGCATAGAACATTCAATCGCGCAGCTAAGATGGTCTGCCTTACAAAATGGAAACCTCCTATTCTATAAAGTCTCTCTCTCTCTCCCACCCTCGCAGTCTTGTCCCTCCAGCCCAAACACATGCCCATTGTCCTCCGCACCTGGACATAAGAATACCGTATTTTCCGCACTATTAGCCGCACCTAAAAACCACACATTTACTCAAAAGCTGACAGTGCGGCTTATAACCCGGTGCGCTTTATATATGGATTAATATTAAGATTCATTTTCATAAAGTTTCGGTCTCGCAACTACGGTAAACAGCCGCCATCTTTTTTCCCCGTAGAAGAGGAAGTGCTTCTTCTTCTACGCAAGCAACCGCCAAGGTAAGCACCCGCCCCCATAGAACAGGAAGCGCTTCTTCTTCTACTGTAAGCAACCACCCGCCCGCGTAGAAGAAGAAAAAGCGCGCGGATATCACCGTACGTTTCATTTCCTTTGTGTGTTTACATGTGTAAAGACCACAAAATGGCTCCTACTAAGCGACAGGTTTCCGGTTCATGAAAAGACGCAATCTCTCCATCCGCACACGGACTACTATTTCACAGAAACTGCCTAAAGACTTTCAAGAAAAGCTGGCTACTTTCCGTGCATATTGTAAAAACAAGATAGCTGAAAAAAAGATCCGGCCAGAGAACATTATCAACATGGACGAGGTTCCACTGACTTTTGATATTCCTGTGAACCGCACTGTGGATACAACGGGAGCACGTACGGTGAATATTCGCACCACAGGGAATGAGAAGTCATCCTTCACTGTGGTTCTAGCTTGCCATGCTAATGGCCAGAAACTTCCACCCATGGTGATATTCAAAAGGAAGACCTTGCCAAAAGAGACCTTTCCAGCCGGCGTCATCATAAAAGCTAACTCGAAGGGATGGATGGATGAAGAAAAGATGAGCGAGTGGTTAAGGTAAGTTTACGCGAAGAGGCCGGGTGGCTTTTTTCACGCAACTCCGTCCATGTTGATGTACGACTCCATGCGCGCCCACATCACGCTGGTTTTTAATATATTATTAAAGTTTGACTGACCTATCTGACTGTTTTTTTGACATTCCTTTAGCGCAGTTAGATGCGGCTTATAACACGGGGCGGCTTATAGGTGGACAAAGTTTTGAAATATGCCGTTCATTGAAGGCGCGGCTTATAACCCAGGGCGCCTTATGGTGCGGAAAATACGGTAGATAAGAAGGAGTATCTCTCTTTCTTACATTCCATATTCAAGGTTAGCACACAGTATTTGCAGACAACCAAAAGACCACAATTGGAAGAAAAACACTAGCTGTTTTGTAATATGATTATGAAATCAAAGAAGTAACACTTAAATTCGGATATATGTCAATATCAGCCTCCGACACTATGGAGATGTGTTGTACATGAATGCTACTGCTGGTTGTCTCCACAAGCTGGATAGTGTGTACCACGGAGCACTGAGATTTATCACCAACTTACTCACCATTGCGTGTTATACTCAATGGTGAACTGGATGTCTTTATGTGCTCGACGCCTCAAACATTGGTATGTGTTCATCTACAAAACCATTCTTTGTATCACTCCATCTTATCTGTCTTGTCTTTTAACAAAGAAACAAGGAAGTCACAATCTTCGTTCAATGAATGTTCTGCAATTTGTCGTCCCCAAAGTAAGAACTGAACTGGGCAAGAAAGCATTTAGGTTTTCAGCACCGAAGGCTTGGAATAACCTACAATCCAATATTCAACTTCAAACCCTTCTTACATTGAATGAGTTTAAAGCCTCTGTGAAAGGATTGCAGTCTACCTTGTCTGTATGCACATGTGCTATGTGAGCAAGTTTTAATGTTGTAAATTTGACGTTTTATGTGTTGTTTACTGTTTTTAATGTAACCTTGCTGCTGCCCTCTTGGCCAGGTCTCCCTTGGAAAAGAGATCTTTGATCTCAATGGGATTTTTACCTGGTTAAATAAAGGCTAAATTAAAAAAAATGTTCCAATACTTTTGCTCTCATGATAAATGGCTAGGTTCAAACAAAAGGTGCTATCTTCTAAGTTGTGTATCAGATCCAGATGTAATTAAAGCTGCAAGCAGCATTGGTCGGGCCCGCGTATTTGGCAGGTGCTAGTCCTAACTGTCCCAATACTTTTGTCCAGTGATAGTCATAAGTGTCCCAATACTTTTGTCTACTTTTAGTCTGAAGTGTCCCAAGACTTTTGTCTAGTGTACCTACCTTGTCTGCATTGTGTGGGCACGTTGGTGCTTCCTGCTTTTAAGCAGCCATCTTAAAAAAACAGCAGCATCAGCGCAGCGGGTCTTTGAAGGGTCATAAAATCAAAACCGGAGCATTTAGAAAAAAAGCGCTTCTGTCATTGTAATCACAAGGGTTCAATCTCTCTCCTGTGTTAGTTTGAAGGCGAAACGACAAACGCGCTCAGAGGAGTTCGTTTTTGAAGGAAGGTGACCGGTTTTTACAAAAAATTTGTTTTGAAGGGGGAATAGCAAACTTCCTGTTGATTTTTGCTGGGGGTTGTCAATTTATGAAATGTAGGTCTGAGTGAGACCTACATAGAGGTTTTTGTTTCATGTCTCTCCGACCTTCCCAGTGGGAGTTACAGGCAGTTTTGTCAGTTTTTTCGTCCGAGGAGCAGTTTTTTGTGCGTTTCATAAAAAAATTGCGCTAGAGCACAATTTTGAGATTTGGGGTTAGGTTTTTTTATTAGATCACAATTTTTGCCAGTCCTGATGTGTGTGTTCAGTTTGGTGAGTTTTGAAGCATGTTAAGGGGGTCAAATTACAGCTCAAAGAGGCAAAAGTGACTGTTTTTAGTACTTTTTTGTCTTGAAGGGGGAATTGCCAACTTCCTGTTGATTTTAGCCCGAGGATGTACAATTATGAGAACTAGGTCTAAGTCAGACCTACATAGAGGATTTTGTTTCATGTTTTTCCGACCTTCCTAGTGGGAGCTACAGGCAGTCTAGTTTTGTTGTTTTTTTCCTAGGGGGCGCTAGAGCGCAATTTTGTGGGAGTCCTTATGCAATGGGCCATGCGGGCCCTAAATATACCTGGAAATAAAAGCTGAAATGTTGATCTCTTGTCTCATATTCATCTTTTGATGTCAAACCCAAATTTCAGTCTACAACAAAAATAAACAAATTGGACTCACTGTTCCAATACTTTTGGAGAGCCGTTAATGTTGTTGGTCTATGCATGGTGCAAACACAGGTGCACAATATGTATTATTTATTACTCTTTATTTTTAGGGCCCGCATGGCCCATTGCATAAGGACTCCCACAGGGTGAATTTGTAAGGTTTTATTCTTTATTATTCTTTATTCTTCCGCCGTCTCTTTGAGCACTAATTTGACCCACTTAACATGCTTCAAAACTCACCATATTTGACCCACCCATCAGGACCTGCGAAAATTGTCTTTTAATAAAAAATTCAAAAACCACAAAACTCAAAATTGCGCTCTAGCGCCCCCTAGGAAAAAAAAAACTAGACTGCCTATATCTCCCACTAGGAAGATCGGAGAGACATGAAACAAAAACCTCTTTGTAGGTCTGACTTAGACCTAGTTTTCATAATTGTATATCATCGGGCAGAAATCAACAGGAAGTTGGCAATTCCCCCTTCAAGACAAAAAAGTACTAAAAACAGTTACTTTTGCCTCTTTGAGCTGTAATTTGACCCCCTTAACATGCTTCAAAACTCACCAAACTGAACACACACATCAGGACTGGCAAAAATTGCGATCCAATAAAAAAACCTAACCCAAAATCTCAAAATTGCGCTCTAGAGCAATTTTTGAATAAAACGGAGAAAAAACTGCTCCTCGGAAGAAAAAAATGACAAAACTGCCTGTAACTCCCACTGGGAAGGTCGGAAAGACATGAAACAAAAACCACTATGTAGGTCTCACTTAGACCTACATTTCATAAATTGACAACCCCCAGCAAAAATCTACAGGAAGTTTGCTATTCCCCCTTCAACACAACATTTTTGTAAAAACCGGTCACCTTTCTTCAAACATTATCTCCTCTGAGCGTGTTTGTCGTTTCGGCTTCAAACTAACACAGGAGAGAGATTGAACCCTTCTAATTGAAAGTTAGCGAAAGAGTTTTGATACCGGCTCTGGTTTTGATTTTATGACCCTTCAAAGAGCCGCTGCGCTGATGCTGCTGTTTTTTCTAGAAGGCTGCTTAAAAGCAGGGCGCACCAGCGTGCCCACACAATGCAGACAAGGTAGGTACACTAAACAAAAGTATTGGGACAATTCGGACTAAAAGTAGACAAAAGTATTGGGACACTTATGATGAAAACTGAACAAAAGTATTGGGACACTTAGGACTACAACTTGCCAAAATTATTGGGACACTTGGGACTAAAACTGGACAAAAGTATTGGGACACTTAGGACTAGCACCTGCCAAATACGCGGGCCCGACCAATGCTGCTTGCAGCTTTAATTTTCATTGTGTTTTACTTTTTTTGCAATGGAAATGATGTGGTTGCATAGCAGATTCCAGAAGTACACTAAAGAGTTGGTAAAAAGTCGGGGCTGTCAAGAATAATCACGGTCACTTCTGTGATTAATCTTAAAAAAAAAAAATGCATTAATTAATTCTAAAGTCTTAGTTGGCCACATGCGTGGACAGCACCTTTTAGCTCTTATTTCCAAAATTGTGTACACTACTGAATTGGGGTCTTATGGCCGCTTATGTGGACACTTATACTGCCATCTGGTGGTGTCAGAAGAGTATAACATACAATGGAATTTGGGGGAAAAAAGTGTAAAAATAAGAATTAGCATGTCACTAAACATGAAGTACACGTTTGTGTACTTATGGACTAATAAGTACATCATATCAAAAGATGATTCTTAGTTTTTATTCTAATTAGGGTCCAATAAGCCCAAATAGCAAAGAGAGATAAAAAAAAAGCATGTAAACAAACAGCTTGTGCCTTAAGAGGATACCGTATTTTCCGCACCATAAGCCGCCCTGGGTTATAAGCCGCGCCTTCAATGAACGGCATATTTCAAAACTTTGTCCACCTATAAGCCGCCCCGTGTTATAAGCCGCATCTAACTGCGCTAAAGGAATGTCAAAAAAACAGTCAGATAGGTCAGTCAAACTTTAATAATATATTAAAAACCAGCGTGATGTGGGCGCGCATGGAGTCGTATATCAACATGGACGGAGCTGCGTGAAAAAAGCCACCCGGCCTCTTCGCGTAAACTTACCTTAACCACTCGCTCATCTTTTCTTCATCCATCCATCCCTTCGAGTTAGCGTTTATGATGACGCCGGCTGGAAAGGTCTCTTTTGGCAAGGTCTTCCTTTTGAATATCACCATGGGTGGAAGTTTCTGGCCATTAGCATGGCAAGCTAGAACCACAGTGAAGGATGACTTCTCATTCCCTGTGGTGCGAATATTCACCGTACGTGCTCCCGTTGTATCCACAGTGCGGTTCACAGGAATATCAAAAGTCAGTGGAACCTCGTCCATGTTGATAATGTTCTCTGGCCGGATCTTTTTTTCAGCTATCTTGTTTTTACAATATGCACGGAAAGTAGCCAGCTTTTCTTGAAAGTCTTTAGGCAGTTGCTGTGAAATAGTAGTCCGTGTGCGGATGGAGAGATTGCGTCTTTTCATGAACCGGAAACCTGTCGCTTAGTAGGAGCCATTTTGTGGTCTTTACAGATGTAAACACACAAAGGAAATGAAACGTAATATCCGCGCGCTTCTTCTTCTTCTACGCGGGCGGGTGGTTGCTTACAGTAGAAGAAGAAGCGCTTCCTGTTCTATGGGGGCGGGTGCTTACCTTGGCGGTTGCTTGCGTAGAAGAAGAAGCACTTCCTCTTCTACGGGGAAAAAAGATGGCGGCTGTTTACCGTAGTTGCGAGACCGAAACTTTATGAAAATGAATCTTAATATTAATCCATATATAAAGCGCACCGGGTTATAAGCCGCACTGTCAGCTTTTGAGTAAATGTGTGGTTTTTAGGTGCGGCTAATAGTGCGGAAAATACGGTAAATATGTACACACTTGGATTAATCATGCCATTTATTTTGAGAGTGCAAAACTGAGTACATTTTAATTATGCAAGCAAGCAATCACCTGTAATTAAGAATGAATATTTCAAACTGATTAATCTGATTTAAGAAACTATCATTTGACAGCTGTAGTAAAAACAAGAGGGAAACACAAAATACATTAAGACAGCACAGAGCTGCCACTTCAGCAGGCGCCATTTCTACATACAGCTACAAAAGTAGAACAATGATGAACCTAAAAAATAAGTAATATGTAATACATATTCTCTCTGCGGTGCTCCACGACATGGAGCTGGGGGGGGGGACCGAACAAAGCAACCGAGAGAGCTGACTCCGTCCTAGGCTGCCCACTCGCGGATGAGCGAGAATCCGTCTTGGTGAGACCGAAGCATCGGACACGTGCTCATTCGGTCAGGACTCTGTGGAGCTCGGCCATCCTCGCATCTTCCGCCGCATCACCCCCCCTAGTCTCTCCACGCGGACTCCGGTGCAGCAGAGAGCCGGCAGCTGGTCTCCGGTGCAAGCCCGTTCACAAATCAGCGCAGAAGTCCAGAGAGTGCCACCCCTTTGTCGCGCAGTCCACAATCGGCCCGGTCCAAAAGGCAAAAACACATGGAAACAAGAAGGAAACATCAAGAACACAATAGAGGAAACACAGAGCTCCTGCAACCAGCAGCCACACCATCTTTAAAATGGCAGAATATTGTAGAACATGCCATTTAATTAGTGCGATTGCTCCTCTTGCAAGTGACTAACGACAGTGCGAACTTAAATATGGAATGAGAATTACTTCAAACAAGACTGGAAATATTTCACAAGGTCAGAGAAATTGCATTAAAATATTATAGAACATGACATTTAATTAGTGCGATTGCTCCTCTTACAAGTAACTAATGACAGTGCAAACTTAAATATGGAATCAGAATGACTTCAAACAAGACTGGAAATATTTCACAAGGTCAGACAAATTGCTTTAAAATATTGTAGAACATGGCATTTAATTGGTGCGATTGCTCCTCTTGCAAGTGACTAAGGACAGTTCCAACTTAAATATGGAATCAGAATGACTTCAAACAAGACTTGAAATATTTCACAAGGTCAGAGAAATTGCGTTAAAATATTGTAGAACATGGCATTTAATTAGTGCGATTGCTCCTCTTGCAAGTAACTAATGACAGTGCGAACTTAAATATGGAATCAGAATGACTTCAAACAACACTAGAAATATTTCACAAGGTCAGAGAAATTGCATTAAAATATAATTGAACATGTCATTTAATTAGTGTGATTGCTCCTCTTGCAAGTGACTAATGACAGTGCGAACTTAAATATGGAATCAGAATGACTTCAAACAAGACTGGAAATATATCACAAGGTCAGAGAGATTGCATTAAAATATTATAGAACATGACATTTAATTAGTGCGATTGCTCCTCTTGCAAGTAACTAATGACAGTGCGAACTTAAATATGGAATCAGAATGACTTCAAACACGACTGGAAATATTTCACAAGGTCAGAGAAATTGCATTAAAATATTATAGAACATGCCATTTAATTAGGCGATTGCTCCTCTTGCAAGTAACTAATGACAGTCCGAACTTAAATATGGAATCAGAATGACTTCAAACAAGACTGGAAATATTTCACAAGGTCAGAGAAATTGCATTAAAATATAGAACTTGCCATTTAATTAGTGTGATTGCTCCTCTTGCAAGTGACTAATGACAGTGCCAACTTAAATATGGAATCAGAATGACTTCAAACAAGACTGGAAATATTTCACAAGGTCAGAGAAATTGCATTAAAATATTGCAGAACATGGCACTTAATTAGTGCGATTGCTCCTCTTGCAAGTGACTAAGGACAGTTCCAACTTAAATATGGAATCAGAATGACTTCAAACAAGACTTGAAATATTTCACAAGGTCAGAGAAATTGCGTTAAAATATTGTAGAACATGACATTTAATGAACACAATCACTTCTCTTACAAGTAATTAATGACAGCGCTATCTTTAAAACATCAGAATACTGTATAATCTGCCATTTAATTCATGCGATCACTCCTCTTGCCATTAATTCATTACAGTGCCAACTTAAATATGTAATCAGAGTGACTCTAATTGAGACTGAAAATATTTCACTAAGTCAGAAAAACAGAAGGATATTGTAGGATGTGCCGTTTATGAATGCGATTACTTGCAAGTAATTATTGACAGACGCAACTTTGTTTTGTACCAAAACAACACCAAGTGAGACTGGAAATATTTCACAAAGTCAGTAAAATTGCAATAAAACAGCAGAATATTGTATAATGTGCCATTTAATTCATGCGATCGCTCCTCTTTTAGGTAAATAATAACAACTGCAACTAAAAAATGTAACCAAAACATTTCCAAATTAGACCAGAAATAATCTACAAGGTCATAAAAATTGTAGTAAAACAGTAGAATATTGTAGAACGTGCTATTTAATAATAATGCAATCACTCCTCTTGCGTGCAATTAATGACAGAAGCGGTTTGATTTTTTTAAACTCCAATTGAGACCGGAAATAATTCAGAAGGTCAGAAAAATTGCAGTAAAACAGCAGAATATTATAGAACATGCCATTTAATTAGTGCAATTGCTCCTCTTACAAGTAACTAACGACAATGCCAACTTATTTTGAATCAGAATGACTTCAAACAAGACTGGAAATGTTTCACAATGTCAGACAAATTGCGTTAACATATTGTACAACATGCCATTGAATTAGTGTGATTGCTCCTCTTGCAAGTGACTAAGGACAGTGCCAACTTAAATATGGACTCAGAATGTCTTCAAACAAGACTGGAAATATTTCACAAGGTCAGACAAATTGTGAAAACATTAAAATATTGTAGAACATGCCATTTAATTAGTGTGATTGCTCCTCTTGCAAGTGACTAAGGACAGTGCCAACTTAAATATGGAATCAGAATGTCTTCAAACAAGACTGGAAATATTTCACAAGGTCAGACAAATTGTGAAAACATTAAAATATTGTAGAATATGCCATTTAATTAGTGCGATTGCTCCTCTTGCAAGTGACTAAGGACAGTGCCAACTTAAATATGGAATCAGAATGTCTTCAAACAAGACTGGAAATGTTTCACAATGTCAGACAAATTGCGTTAAAATGTTGTAGAACATGCCATTTAATTAGTGCAATTGCTCCTCTTACAAGTAACTAACGACAATGCCAACTTATTTTGAATCAGAATGACTTCAAACAAGACTGGAAATGTTTCACAATGTCAGACAAATTGCGTTAAAATATTGTAGAACATGCCATTGAATTAGTGTGATTGCTCCTCTTGCAAGTGACTAAGGACAGTGCCAACTTAAATATGGAATCAGAATGTCTTCAAACAAGACTGGAAATGTTTCACAAGGTCAGACAAATTGTGAAAACATTAAAACATTGTAGAACATGCCATTTAATTAGTGCGATTGCTCCTCTTGCAAGTAATTAATGACCAGGGCAACTTAAATATGCCCTCAGAAGGACTGTAAACAAGACTGTAAATATAACAATGGTAGTGATGAAGTGCTTGTGTTCCCCACAGAAGTGCATCGCCATGTGCATGGACCGCTACATGGACGCCTGGAACACGGTGTCCAGGACCTACAACTCCAGACTACAGCGGGAACGAGCTCGCATGTGAACAGGCGGCCATCTTGTCCTCCGTCCTCATGCCCTTTGGTCATCCTCAGAGGTGCGCCGACTCGGCAACTTTTTCTGACACGACCTGAGAACTGCAGCACAGCAGTGAACTCTTTTTTTTTTTTCTTTTTTTTTTAAGAAGTAAATATATTTACTGTATGAAGAAGTGTTGGTGGCAGTCATTAGTATCAATACTTATGTTTCTAGCCCTTTGATAGGAAGTACTAGTGTGTTGATGAAAGCAGACACAATACTACTACCTACCCTGTACTACACCTCACAATCTTGTATAAAAAGTAAATAAATAGGAATGATGTCGTGCCACTGAAATGTGTCAGCATGTGTACCTAATGATGTGGCCAGTACAGACTATGGGGACCACACAGTAGGGGTGTCCTGATTCCGTGCTGATATCGCACCGATATCAGCTACAAAAACAAGTTTTGGATGATGTCGACTTGCATGTGAACAGTGTTGATATAATGTGCGATACAAGAGGCCCTGCAGCGTGTCTACTTGGGTGTGATATAAGCGGTCCTACAGCGTGTTTACTTGTGTGTGATATCATGTGCGATACAAGCAGTCCAGCAGCACATTTACTTGTGTGAAATGATATCATGTGCGATACAAGCGGTCCTGCAGCGCATTTACTTGTGTGTGATACAATGTGCGATACAAGCGGTCCTGCAGCACATTTACTTGTGTGTGATATCATGTGCGATACAAGCGGTCCTGGAGCACGTGTGATATGTGCGATACAAGCGGTCATGCAACACATTTACTTGTGCGTGATATTATGCGTGGTATAAGCGGTCCTGCAGCGTGTTTACTTGTGTGAAATGATATCATGTGCGATACAAGCGGTCCTGCAGCGCATTTACTTGTGTGTAATACAATGTTCAATACAAGCGGTCCTGCAGCACATTTACTTGTGTGTGATATCATGTGCGATACAAGCGGTCCTGCAGCGCATTTACAAGTGTGATATCATGTGTGATACAAGCGGTCCTGCAGCACATTTACTTGTGTGTGATATAATGTGCGATACAAGCGGTCCTGGAGCACGTGTGATATGTGTGATACAAGCGGTCATGCAACACATTTACTTGTGCGTGATATCATGCGTGGTATAAGCGGTCCTGCAGCGTGTTTACTTGTGTGAAATTACATCATGTGCGATACAAGCGGTTATGCAACACATTTACTTGTGTGCTATATGTTGCGTGATATAAGCGGTCCTGCAGCGTGTTTACTTGTGTGTGATATAAGCGGTCCTGCAACGTGTTTACTTGTGTGTGATATCATGTGCGATACAAGCGGTCCTGGAGCACGTGTGATATAATGTGCGATACAAGCGGTCATGCAACACATTTACTTGTGCGTGATATCATGCGTGGTATAAGCGGTCCTGCAGCGTGTTTACTTGTGTGAAATTACATCATGTGCGATACAAGCGGTCATGCAACACATTTACTTGTGCGTGATATAAGCGGTCCTGCAGCGTGTTTACTTGTGTGTGATATAAGCGGTCCTGCAGCGTGTTTACTTGTGTGAAATTACATCATGTGCGATACAAGCGGTCATGCAACACATTTACTTGTGCGTGATATCATGCGTGGTGTAAGCGGTCCTGCAGCGTGTTTACTTGTGTGAAATTACATCATGTGCGATACAAGCGGTCATGCAACACATTTACTTGTGCGCGATATGTTGCGTGATATAAGCGGTCCTGCAGCGTGTTTACTTGTGTGTGATATAAGCGGTCCTGCAGCGTGTTTACTTGTGTGAAATTACATCATGTGCGATACAAGCGGTCATGCAACACATTTACTTGTGCGCGATATGTTGCGTGATATAAGCGGTCCTGCAGCGTGTTTACTTGTGTGTGATATAAGCAGTCCTGCAGCGTGTTTACTTGTGTGAAATTACATCATGTGCGATACAAGCGGTCATGCAACACATTTACTTGTGCGCGATATGTTGCGTGATACAAGCGGTCCTGCAGCGTGTTTACGTGTGTGTGATATAAGCGGTCCTGCAGCGTGTTTACTTGTGTGAAATTACAACATGTGCGATACAAGTGGTCATCCAACACATTTACTTGTGCGCGATATGTTGCGTGATATAAGCGGTCCTGCAGCGTGTTTACTTGTGTGAAATTACATCATGTGCGATACAAGCGGTCCTGCAGCACATTTACCTGTGTGTGATATAATGTGCGATACAAGCGGTCCTGCAGCACGTGTGATATCATGTACGATACAAGCGGTCATGCAACACATTTACTTGTGCGCGATATGTTGCGTGATACAAGCGGTCCTGCAGCGTGTTTACTTGTGTGTGATATAAGCGGTCATGCAACACATTTAGTTGTGCGTGATATCATGCGTGGTATAAGCGGTCCTGCAGCGTGTTTACTTGTGTGAAATTACATCATGTGCGATACAAGCGGTCATGCAACACATTTACTTGTGCGCGATATGTTGCGTGATGTAAGCGGTCCTGCAGCGTGTTTACTTGTGTGTGATATAAGCGGTCCTGCAGCGTGTTTACTTGTGTGAAATTACATCATGTGCGATACAAGCGGTCATGCAACACATTTACTTGTGCGCGATATGTTGCGTGATATAAGCGGTCCTGCAGCGTGTTTACTTGTGTGAAATTACATCATGTGCGATACAAGCGGTCATGCAACACATTTACTTGTGCGTGATATCATGCGTGGTGTAAGCGGTCCTGCAGCGTGTTTACTTGTGTGAAATTACATCATGTGCGATACAAGCGGTCATGCAACACATTTACTTGTGCGCGATATGTTGCGTGATGTAAGCGGTCCTGCAGCGTGTTTACTTGTGTGTGATATAAGCGGTCCTGCAGCGTGTTTACTTGTGTGAAATTACATCATGTGCGATACAAGCGGTCATGCAACACATTTACTTGTGCGCGATATGTTGCGTGATATAAGCGGTCCTGCAGCGTGTTTACTTGTGTGAAATTACATCATGTGCGATACAAGCGGTCATGCAACACATTTACTTGTGCGTGATATCATGCGTGGTGTAAGCGGTCCTGCAGCGTGTTTACTTGTGTGAAATTACATCATGTGCGATACAAGCGGTCATGCAACACATTTACTTGTGCGCGATATGTTGCGTGATATAAGCGGTCCTGCAGCGTGTTTACTTGTGTGTGATATAAGCGGTCCTGCAGCATGTTTACTTGTGTGAAATTATATCATGTGCGATACAAGCGGTCCTGCAGCGCATTTACTTGTGTGTAATACAATGTGCGATACAAGCAGTCCTGCAGAACATTTACGTGTGATATCATGTGCGATACAAGCGGTCCTGCAGCGCATTTACAAGTGTGATATCATGTGTGATACAAGCGGTCCTGGAGCACGTGTGATATCATGTGCGATACAAGCGGTCATGCAACACATTTACTTGTGCGTGATATCATGCGTGGTATAAGCGGTCCTGCAGCGTGTTTACTTGTGTGAAATTATATCATGTGCGATACAAGCGGTCATGCAACACATTTACTTGTGCGTGATATCATGCGTGGTATAAGCGGTCCTGCAGCGTGTTTACTTGTGTGAAATTACATCATGTGCGATACAAGCGGTCATGCAACACATTTACTTGTGCGTGATATCATGCGTGGTATAAGCGGTCCTGCAGTGTGTTTACTTGTGTGAAATTACATCATGTGCGATACAAGCGGTCATGCAACACATTTACTTGTGCGCGATATGTTGCGTGATACAAGCGGTCCTGCAGCGTGTTTACTTGTGTGTGATATAAGCAGTCCTGCAGCGTGTTTACTTGTGTGAAATTACATCATGTGCGATACAAGCGGTCATGCAACACATTTACTTGTGCGTGATATCATAAGCGATCCTGCAGCGTATTTACTTGTGTGAAATTACATCATGTGCGATACAAGCGGTCATGCAACACATTTACTTGTGCGCGATATGTTGCGTGATATAAGCGCTTCTGCAGCGTGTTTACTTGTGTGTGATATAAGCGGTCCTGCAGCTTGACTTATGTGAAATTACATCATGTGCGATACAAGCGATCCTGCAGCACATTTACTTGTGTGTGATATAATGTGCGATACAAGCAGTCCTGCAGCACGTGTGATATCATGTACGATACAAGCGGTCATGCAACACATTTACTTGTGCGTGATATCATGCGTGGTATAAGCGGTCCTGCAGCGTGTTTACTTGTGTGAAATTACATCATGTGCGATACAAGCGGTCATGCAACACATTTACTTGTGCGCGATATGTTGCGTGATATAAGCGGTCCTGCAGCGTGTTTACTTGTGTGTGATATAAGCGGTCCTGCAGCGTGTTTACTTGTGTGAAATTACATCATGTGCGATACAAGCGGTCATGCAACACATTTACTTGTGCGCGATATGTTGTGTGATATAAGCGGTCCTGCAGCGTGTTTACTTGTGTGAAATTACATCATGTGCGATACAAGCGGTCATGCAACACATTTACTTGTGTGTGATATCATGCGTGATATAAGCGGTCCTGCAGCGTGTTTACTTGTGTGTGATATAAGCGGTCCTGCAGCGTGTTTACTTGTGTGAAATTATATCATGTGCGATACAAGCGGTCCTGCAGCGCATTTACTTGTGTGTAATACAATGTGCGATACAAGCAGTCCTGCAGAACATTTACGTGTGATATCATGTGCGATACAAGCGGTCCTGCAGCGCATTTACAAGTGTGATATCATGTGTGATACAAGCGGTCCTGGAGCACGTGTGATATCATGTGCGATACAAGCGGTCATGCAACACATTTACTTGTGCGTGATATCATGCGTGGTATAAGCGGTCCTGCAGCGTGTTTACTTGTGTGAAATTATATCATGTGCGATACAAGCGGTCATGCAACACATTTACTTGTGTGTGATATCATGCGTGGTATAAGCGGTCCTGCAGCGTGTTGTGTGAAATTACATCATGTGCGATACAAGCGGTCATCCAACACATTTACTTGTGCGCGATATGTTGCGTGATACAAGCGGTCCTGCAGCGTGTTTACTTGTGTGTGATATAAGCGGTCGTGCAGTGTGTTTACTTGTGTGAAATTACATCATGTGCGATACAAGCGGTCATGCAACACATTTACTTGTGCGCGATATGTTGCGTGATATAAGCGGTCCTGCAGCGTGTTTACTTGTGTGTGATATAAGCGGTCCTGCAGCGTGTTTACTTGTGTGAAATTACATCATGTGCGATACAAGCGGTCATGCAACACATTTACTTGTGTGCAATATGTTGCGTGATATAAGCGGTCCTGCAGCGTGTTTACTTGTGTGTGATATAAGCGGTCATGCAACACATTTACTTGTGCGTGATATCATGCGTGGTATACGCGGTCCTGCAGCGTGTTTACTTGTGTGTGATATAAGCGGTCCTGCAGCGTGTTTACTTGTGTGAAATTACATCATGTGCGATACAAGCGGTCATGCAACACATTTACTTGTGCGGGATATGTTGCGTGATGTAAGCGGTCCTGCAGCGTGTTTACTTGTGTGTGATATAAGCGGTCCTGCAGCGTGTTTACTTGTGTGAAATTACATCATGTGCGATACAAGCGGTCATGCAACACATTTACTTGTGCGTGATATCATGCGTGGTATAAGCGGTCCTGCAGCGTGTTTACTTGTGTGAAATTATA
The DNA here is from genome assembly GCF_033978685.3 of Nerophis lumbriciformis. Classification (NCBI taxonomy): domain Eukaryota; kingdom Metazoa; phylum Chordata; class Actinopteri; order Syngnathiformes; family Syngnathidae; genus Nerophis; species Nerophis lumbriciformis. The sequence goes on from NC_084561.2 coordinate 4,598,786, forward strand.
TCATGTGTGATACAAGCGGCCATGCAACACATTTACTTGTGCGTGATATCATGCGTGATATAAGCGGTCCTGCAGCGCGTTTACTTGTGTGAAATGATATCATGTGCGATACAAGCGGTCCTGTAGCATGTTTACTTGAGTGTGATATCATGTGCGATACAAGCAGTCCTGCAGAGTGTTTACTTGTGTGCGATGTCATGTGCGATACAAGCAGTCCTGCAGAGTGTTTACTTTTGCCAAGCTGGGACAGACAGTTAACACCCAAATGTCCTCCAATAAACAGAATGTCTTCTATTTTAGTCATTTACAGAAGGTATACATGCTCGGCGAAAGTTGCAAGTTCAATGCACACTGTTGGTGGGGAAAGACGTTAATGTCTCTTGTTTTCATGTTAGCTAGTGCGGGAATTAGTGTTTGTGGTTACACCCCAATGTGAGGTTTGCAGATGTATCTACTGCACCCATTGTGACAATAGCCACTTCAATCAGCGTCATTCCATGTAGAGTAGTGGTTGCCAGGCAACGGTGCAGTAAAGTGTGTTGCAAACGTGCGCACCTGAGACCACGTGAGGTGACAAAAGTAAAGACTGACGTGTTTTTGAGTGTGTGGCTGTGGAGAGTCCCAACCTCAGAAAGGCAGGTACGCGGACATCCACGTCCTCACAGACGTCACTCGAGTGTAAACTCCCGGGAAGCCGACTCGCCCGCATCCGTGTCCCCAGCTGGTTACCCCGGCGACGAACCACTGGCCGGAGCCTTCGCGACAGGTGAGTGGGCCCCCGGAGTCTCCCTGCATGACAATATGATGTTTGAGTGAGACGTGACCATTCTAACATCTGTACTGCAATAGATGACATCTTCACTCACTGTGAATACTACTGTGTATAGTGTCCACACCAGCTTACATTGTACCAGTATCATGACTATTCTACACACCCCGAAAGCAGTGAAGTTGTCACGTTGTGTAAATGGTAAATACAAACAAGATACAATGATTTGTTAAAGTTAAAAAGTTAAAGTACCAATGATTGTCACACACACACACTAGGTGTGGCGAAATTACTCTCTGCATTCGACCCATCAGCGGTGGCCGCGCCCGGGAATCATTTTTGGTGATTTAACCCCCAATTCCAACCTTTGATGCTGAGTGCCAAGCAGGGAGGTAATGGGTCCCATTTTTATAGTCTTTGGTATGACTCGGCCGGGGTTTGAACTCACAATTTGTAAGGTTTTATTAGGGCCCGCATGGCCCATTGCATAAGGACTCCCACAGGGAGTCCTTATGCAATGGGACATAAGGACCTATTGAATTTCTAAGGTTTTATTATTATTCTTTCTTATTCCGCAGCTTTGCGCGGTACTTTGACCCCCTTAACATGCTTCAAAACTCACCAAATTTGACGCACACATAAATAAACTCGAACAAAACTCTTTGGTGAAAAAACCAAACCCCAAAACTCAAAATTGCGCTCTAGCGCCCCCTACAAAGTAAACTTTTTCTAACTCCCAGTACGAATGTCCTAGAGACATGAAACAAAAACCTCTATGTAGGTCTCACTTAGACTTAAATTTTATTAATTTATTTCCTCGGCCAAAAATCTACAGGAAGTTTGCTATTCCCCCTTCAACACTAAATTTTAGTAAAATCAGTCACTTTTGCCTTTTTGAGCTTTAATTTGACCCCCTTAACATGCTTCAAAACTCACCAAACTGAACACACACATCAGGACTGGCAAACATTGCGATCTACAAAAAAAACCTAACCCCAAATCTCAGAATTGAGCTCTAGAGCAATTTTTGAATAAAACCGACAAAAAACTGCTCCTCGGAAGAAAAAAATGACAAAACTGCCTGTAACTCCCACTGGGAAGGTCGGAGAGACATGAAACTAAAACCTTTCCGTAGGTCTCACTTAGACCTACATTTCATAAATTGACAACCCCCAGCAAAAATCTACAGGAAGTTTGCTATTCCCCCTTCAACACAACATTTTTGTAAAAACCGGTCACCTTCCTTCAAAAACGATCTCCTCTGAGCGCGTTTGTCGTTTCGGTTTCAAACTAACACAGGAGAGAGATTGAACCCTTGTGATTAAAACTACATAAGCGCGTTTTTATAACTGCTCCAGTTTTGATTTTATGAGCCTTCAAAGAACCGCTGCGCTGATGCTGCTGCGCTGCTGTTTTTTTAAGATAGCTGCTTAAAAGCAGGAAGCACCAGCGTGCCCACACAATGCAGACAAGGTAGGTACACTAGACAAAAGTCTTGGGACACTTATGACTATCACTGGACAAAAGTATTGGGACACTTAAGCCGAAAACTGGACAAAAGTATTGGGACACTTGGGACTACAACTTGACAAAAGTATTGGGACACTTACGACTAAAAGTAGAAAACAGTATTGGGAAACTTAGGACTACCACTGGACAAAAGTATTGGGACACTTACACTGGACAAAAGTATTGGGACACTTGGGACTAAAACTTGACAAAAGTATTGGGACATTTAGGACTAGCACCTGCCAAATACGCGGGCCCGACCAATGCTGCTTGCAGCTTTAATTATTCTTTATTCTTTATTCTTCCGCCGCCACATTAAACTGTAATTTGACCCACTTAACATGCTTCAAAACTCACCATATTTGACCCACACATCAGGACCTGCGAAAATTGCCTTTTTTTTAAAAAAAAAACCCGAACCACAAAACTCAAAATTGCGCTCTAGCGCCCCCTACGAAAGAAAAAAAAACTAGACTGCCTGTAACTCCCACTAGGAAGGTTGGAGAGACATGAAACAAAAACCTTTATGTAGGTGTGACTTAGACCTAGATTTCATAATAGTATATTCTCGGGCTAAAATCAACAGGAAGTTGGCAATAACCCCTTCAAGACAAAAAAGTACTAAAAACAGTCACTTTTGCCTCTTTGAGCTGTAATTTGACCCACTTAACATGCTTCAAAACTCACCGAACTGAACGCACACATCAGGACTGGCAAAAATTGTGATCTAATAAAAAAACCTAACCCCAAATCTCAAAATTGTGCTCTAGCACAATTTTTTTAATGAAACGCACAAAAAACTGCTCCTCGGATGAAAAAACTGACAAAACTGCCTATAACTCTCCCTGGAAAGGTCGGAGGGACATGAAACAAAAACCTCTATGTAGGTCTCACTATGACCTACATTTCATAAATTGACAACCCCCAGCAAAAATCAACAGGAAGTTTGCTATTCCCCCTTCAAAACAAATGTTTTGTAAAAACCGGTCACCTTTTTTCAAAAACTATCTGTTACGACTGCGTGGCATGGTGATGCCGGAGGTCGTCTTTTCAAGATGCAGAGGGGTCAGGAAGCAGCTTGCAGGTGAGAATAAATGATTTATTCGAGTTGTAGTACAAAATATGCTGCGCGGTGCCCACGGCACAGAAAACAAAAGGGTAGCCAAAAGATGCTAATATCAAAAATGCAGACTATGAGTGAAACTAGGAGCGTAACTTGTTGCATGGGAGCAAACAAAACCAACAGACCGAGTGAGGCCAGCGCGTAAACTAAATATCCCTCTGATTAGTGCCCGGGCAACAGGTGCGCGTCCGGGACACTAACCAGAGGCAGGTGACTATAATCTGCCGTCATGGCAACAGAAACAAACTCAAGAGGTGCTGAAAACACAAGTGACTTGAAAACAAAAACAAAAATATGATCCGGGCAGCGGATCATAACACTATCTCCTCTAAGCGCGTTTGTCGTTTCGGCTTCAAACTAACACAGGAGAGAGATTAAACCCTTGTGTATAAAATAACAGAACAGCGTTTCAATACCTGCTTCGGTTTTGATTTTATGACCCTTCAAAGACCCGCTGCGCTGATGCTGCTGCGCTGCTGTTTTTTTAAGATGGCTGCTTAAAAGCAGGAAGCACCAACGTGCCCACACAATGCAGACAAGGTAGGTACACTAGACAAAAGTCTTGGGACACTTCAGACTAAAAGTAGACAAAAGTATTGGGACACTTAGGACTAGCACCTGCCAAATACGCGGGCCCGACCAATGCTGCTTGCAGCTTTAATTATTCTTTATTCTTTATTCTTCCGCCGCCACTTTAAACTGTAATTTGACCCACTTAACATGCTTCAAAACTCACCATATTTGACCCACACATCAGGACCTGTGAAAATTGCCTTTTTAAAAAAAAAAAAACGAACCACAAAACTCAAAATTGCGCTCTAGCGCCCCCTACGAAAAAGAAAAAAAAATAGACTGCCTGTAACTCCCACTAGGAAGGTTGGAGAGACATGAAACAAAAACCTCTATGTAGGTGTGACTTAGACCTAGATTTCATAATAGTATATTCTCGGGCTAAAATCAACAGGAAGTTGGCAATTCCCCCCTTCAAGACAAAAAAGTACTAAAAACAGTCACTTTTGCCTCTTTGAGCTGTAATTCGACCCCCTTAACATGCTTCAAAACTCACCGAACTGAACACACACATCAGGACTGGCAAAAATTGTGATCTAATAAAAAAACCTAACCCCAAATCTCAAAATTGTGCTCTAGCGCAATTTTTTTAATGAAACGCACAAAAAACTGCTCCTCGGATGAAAAAACTGACAAAACTGCCTATAACTCTCCCTGGAAAGGTCGGAGAGACATGAAACAAAAACCTCTATGTAGGTCTCACTTAGACCTACATTTCATAAATTGACAACCCCCAGCAAAAATCAACAGGAAGTTTGCTATTCCCCCTTCAAAACAAATTTTTTGTAAAAACCGGTCACCTTCCTTCAAAAACTATCTCCTCTAAGCGCGTTTGTCGTTTCGGCTTCAAACTAACACAGGAGAGAGATTAAACCCTTGTGTGTAAAATAACAGAACAGCGTTTCAATACCTGCTCCGGTTTTGATTTTATGACCCTTCAAAGACCCGCTGCGCTGCTGTTTTTTTAAGATGGCTGCTTAAAAGCAGGAAGCACCAACGTGCCCACACAATGCAGACAAGGTAGGTACACTAGACAAAAGTCTTGGGACACTTAGGACTAGCACCTGCCAAATACGCAGGCCCGACCAACTTTGCAACTTATATTCAATTGAAAAGACTGCAAATAACTTTTTTTTTGTTGCAAATATTAGCTCATTTGGAATGTGATGCCTGCAACATGTTTAAAAAAAGCTGGCACAAGTGGCAAAAAGACTGAGAAAGTTGAGGAATGCTCATCAAACACTTATTTGGAACATCCTACTGGTGAACAGGCTAATTGGGAACAGGTGGGTGCCATGATTGGGTATAAAAACATCTTCCGTGTAATGCTCAGTCATTCACAAACAAGGATGGGGCGAGGTTTCACCGCTTTGTCAACAAATGCCTGAGCAAATTGTTTAAAAACAACATTTTTCAACCAGCTATTGCAAGGAATTTAGGGATTTCGCCATCTACGCTCCGTAATATCATCAAAAGGTTCAGAGAATCTGGAGAAATCACTGCACGTAAGCCATGATATTACGCACCTTCCAGCCCTCAGGCGGTACTGCATCAAAAAGCGACATCAGTGTGTAAAGGATATCACCACATGGGCTCAGGAACACTTCAGAAAACCACTGTCAGTAACTACAGTTTGTCGTTACATCTGTAAGTGCAAGTTCAAACTCTACAATACAAAGTCAAAGCCATTTATCAACAACACCCAGAAACGCCGCCGGCTTCGCTGGGCCCGAGCTCGTCTAAAATGGATTGATGCAAAGTGTAAAAGTGTTCTGGCGAGTGACGAGTCCACATTTCAAATTGTTTTTTTGGAAACTGTGGACGTCTTTTCCTCCGGAACAAAGAGGAAAAGAACCATCTGGATTGTTCTAGGCTAGGGGTCGGCAACCCAAAATGTTGAAAGAGCCATGTTGGACCAAAAATACAAAAAAAAATCTGTCTGGAGCCTCAAAAAATGAAAAGCCATATTACATACAGATAGTGTGTCATGAGATATACATTGAATTAAGAGGACTTAAAGGAAACTAAATGACCTCAAATATAGCTACAAATGAGGCATAATGATGCAATATGTACATATAGCTAGCCTAAATAGCATGTTAGCATCGATTAGCTTGCAGTGACCAAATATGTCTGATTAGCACTCCACACAAGTCAATAACATCAACAAAACTCACCTTTGTGCATTCATGCACAACGTTAAAAGTTTGGTGGACAAAATGAGACAGAAAAAGAAGTGGCATAAAACACGTCCTAGAAAGTTATACATGTAAACAAACTACGGTTAGTTCAAGGACCGCCAAAATTAGTAGGACAAAACGGCGCTTGCCAAATACTCGAATCAGTGAAGCATGTTTAATATAAACGGTGTGATTTATAACTATTAGGGAGGATTGTGTCATGTTTTTCCTTCTACAGAAACCATATTAACACAAAAAAAATGTTTTTTTCCCCCTCATCTTTTTCCATTTTTCATACATTTTTGAAAAAGCTCCAGAGAGCCACTAGGGCGGCGCTAAAGAGCCGCATGCAGCTCTTTAGCCGCATGCGGCTCTAGAGCCGCGGGTTGCCGACCCTGGACACTTTTACGGAGCGGAGAAGGGACGCCTCGCCGGGGTCCGGGACCGAGGCCCCTTCCCCCGAGAGGGCCCCACCGGGAGCCGTAGCTGAGGCGATCCGCGAGAAGGGCCCGACGCACGTCCAGGGTCACCACCGCACCGACACCCCGCCTCGTCCGCCTTCGCCGCGGCCGGCGTCACGCGCAGCAGGTAAGCAGCTTACCTGCCCGCCACCCCCGTGGCCGGGGGCTCGTACCAGGGGTCACTCCGCGCGCTCCGCCCGCGCAGCTTACCTGCCCGCCACCCCCGTTGCCGGGGGCGCGTAACAGGGGGTCACTCCGCGCGCAGTGCGCTCACGAAAGGGGTGGGGCTCACCCTGGTTGATATAGACAGCAGGACGGTGGCCATGGACGGCGGAACCCGCTAAGGAGTGTGTAACAACCAACCTGCCGAATCAACTAGCCCTGAAAATGGATGGCGCTGGAGCGTCGGGCCCATACCCGGCCGTCGCCGGCAGCTTGGAGGTGCGCTCAGCGCGGCTCCCATATGATTGCGCACTGGTGTGCGTCTGGGCCGTGACAGCGTGGCACGCGAATGTCTGTGCTGCATTGGATCAGTCTCCTTTCTTTAACAGGCAAAAGCTTTATAACCTCACTAATGCCTTGCATCGTCTATATTAGATATATAACAACGGGCGGGTGCGGGCGGATGCCGTTCTAGGCGCAAAGTGTAAAAGCCAGCATGTGTGATGGTATGGGGGTGTATTAGTGCCCAAGACATGGGTAACTTACACATCTGTGAAGGCACCATTAATGCTGAAAGGTACATACAGGTTTTGGAGCAACATATGTCGCCATCCAAGCAGCGTTTTTGTGGACGAGTGCGGGTACTAGACTGGCCTGCCTGTAGTCCAGACCTGTCTCCCATTGAAAATGTGTGGCGCATTATGAAGCCTAAAATAGCATAACGGAGACCCCCGGACTGTTGAACAACTTTAGCTGTACATCAAGCAAGAATGGGAAATAATTCCACTTCAAAAATGTGTCTCCTCAGTTCCCAAACCTTTACTGAGTGTTGTTAAAAGGAAAAGCCATGTAACACAGTGGTAAACAACTTTTTTGCAACGTGTTGCTGCCATTAAATTCTAAGTTCATGATTATTTTCAAAAAAGAATAAAGTTTCTCAGTGTGAACATGAAATATCTTGTCTTTGCAGTCTATTCAATTGAATATAAGTTGAAAAGGATTTGTTGTATTCTCTTTTTAATTACCATTTACACAACGTGACAACTTCACTGCTTTTGTAAAAATCCTTCATGTACATGTTATTAATGTAAAATGCTGGTATTGTCTCACCAAGCAGGTGTCTGTGTCTCCTAGCAGGTGACCAGCACACATCATGTGACCAGTGAGGGCGTGGCCATAAGACTTGTGACAGTTTGTCTGCTCCACGATGCCCACTGGAGCTTTCTGCAGCAGGCTGCTCACTGGACCTGTGGGAAGAAACACGTGTCTTGTGCAACAGAAACAAGATGGCAGCTAAAATGTCGATGTTACCTCCTTCCCTGGTGGACCCCCATCCTGAGATGTAGCACTCTGCGTCTTGCAGGAAGCGATGCGCAGGTGAGGGCAGACAGGCGGGCTGCACGGCGGGGGACAAGTGGGCCGGGACCAGCAGCTCCAGCAGGGCCACGTCCCGCTCCATGCTGGTGTTGTGGAACGCCGGGTGGATGATGACCCGCTGGATGCGGACCACCGAGGCCCCGACGCCGGAACGCAGCACGGAGCCCAGACTCACTGCCCAGTGGGCGGGGCTAGTGTCACTGCAGGTGTGATGAACAGAGGTACATACACGTGCATGAGAGTTTAGTCATGATCTGAGTAATGAGCAGCAAGCAATGACAGTAGAGAGAAAATGGACTGTACATTTAATAACACTGATTTGTTGCCTTATTTTTTTTCAAAGACTCACACTATCCATCTTTTGCTGAAAAAAGGAGGCACTCAAAAAAGTATGAAGTCATATATTAATTTTTAACTTTCAACGCTTTAAATTTTTTTCAATAGTTTTTTTTAAATAAAAGAGCATACAACATAAAAAAAATTACAAATATATAAAACTATGGATAGGTCTGAAACAATAAAAATATTTTTTTTAATTTTTTTTTTACTAAAAGAGCACACAACATTAAAAAAATTACAAATACATAAAACTTTATCTATGGATAGGTCTGAAACTATTAAAAAAAAAATATATATATATATATATATATTTATTTTTTTTAAATAAAAGAGCATACAACATAAAAAAAATTACAAATATATAAAACTATGGATAGGTCTGAAACAATAAAAAAAATATATATATATATATTTTTTTTTTTTTACTAAAAGAGCATACAACATACAAAAATTACAAATACATAAAACTTTATGGATAGGTCTGAAACTATTAAAATATATATATATATATATATATTTTTTTTTTTTTAAATAAAAGCATACAACATAAAAAAAAATTACAAATATATAAAACTATGGATAGGTCTGAAACAATAAAAAAAAATATATATATATATATTTTATTTTTTATTTTTACTAAAAGAGCATACAACATAAAAAAATTACAAATACATAAAACTTTATCTATGGATAGGTCTGAAACTATTAAAAAAAAAATATATATATATATATATATATATATATATATATATATATTTTTTTTTTTTTTTTTTTTTTTTAAATAAAAGCATACAACATAACAAAAATTACAAATATATAAAACTATGGATAGGTCTGAAACAATAAAAAATAAAAAATAAATATATATATATATATATATATATATTTTTTTTTTTACTAAAAGAGCATACAACATAAAAAAATTACAAATACATAAAACTATGGATAGGTCTGAAACTATTAAAAAAAAATATATATATATATATATTTTTTTTTTAATAAAAGAGCATACAACATTAAAAAAATTACAAATATATAAAACTATGGATAGGTCTGAAACAATAAAAAAAAAATATATATATATATATATATTTTTTTTTACTAAAAAAGCATACAACATAAAAAAATTACAAATACATAAAACTTTATCTATGGATAGGTCTGAAACTATTAAAAAAAAATATATATATATTTATATATATATATATATCCATCCATCCATCCATCCATCTTCTTCCGCTTATCCGAGGTCGGGTCGCGGAGGCAGCAGCCTAAGCAGGGAAGCCCAGACTTCTCTCTCCCCAGCCACTTCGTCCAGCTCTTCCCGTGGGACCCCGAGGCGTTCCCAGGCCAGCCGGGAGATATAGTCTTCCCAACGTGTCCTGGGTCTTCCCCGCGGCCTCCTACCGGTCGGACGTGCCCTAAACACCATATATATATATATATTTTTATATATATATATATATATTAGGGCTGCAACAACTAATCGAATAAAATCAATTATAAAAATAGTTGGCGATTAATTTAGTCATCGATTCATTGGATCTATGCTATGCGCATGCGCAGAGGCTACTTTTTTTGTATTTATTTTTATTTTTTTAATAAACCTTTATTTATAAACTGCAACATTTACAAACAGCTGAGAAACAATAATCAAAATAAGTATGGTGCCAGTATGCTGGTTTTTTTTTTCAATAAAATACTGGAAAGGGTAGAAATGTAGTTTGTCTCTCTTATCCGATTATTAATCAATTAATCGAAGTAATAATCGACAGATTAATCGATTATCAAATTAGTTGTTAGTTGCAGCCCTACTGCTGTACATATTATTTTACAAGTGTGGGATACTTCTCTTAATGCCTTATTTGTGTTTGACACCACAGTGTGCCGTGAGATACAGTCTGCTGTGCTGTGGGAGATGATCTAATTTCACCTATTTGGGTTAAAGATATTTTTTGCAAACCAGTAATTATAGTCTGCAAATGACGTGTCGTTGTTGAGTGTCGGTGCTGTCTAGAGCTGGGCAGAGTAACCGTGTAATACTCTTCCATATCAGTAGGTAACTAATTGCTTTGTAGATGTCGGAAACAGCGGGAGGCAGTGTGCAGGTAAAAAAGTGTCTAATGCTTAAACCAAAAATAAACAAAAGGTGAGTGCCCCTAAGAAAAGGCATTGAAGCTTAGAGAAGGCAATCCAGAACAAAACTAAAACTGAACTGGATTCAGAGTACACAAAAACAGAATGCTGGACGACAGCAAAGACTTACTGTGGAGCAAAGACGGCGTCCACAATGTACATCCGAACATGACATGACAATCAACAATGTCCCCACAAAGAAGGATTAAAAACAACTGAAATATTCTTGATTGCTAAAACAAAGTAGATGTGGGAATATCGCTCAAAGGAAGACATGAAACTGCTGCAGGAAAATACCAAAAAAAGAGAAAAATCCACCAAAATAGGAGCGCAAGACAAGAAGTAAAACACTACACACAGGAAAACTCCAAATAAGTCAGGGTGTGATGTGACAGGTGGTGACAGTACATCTACTTTGAGACAAGAGCTATAGTGATGCATGCTTTAAAGTCATATCCAACAATTGCGACTTTTTACTGTCAACGGAGTTTCGTTTTTTGAATGATTTCTGCTGGTGGTGTGCCTCCACATTTTCAACGCAAAAAATGTGCCTTGGCTCAAAAAAGGTTGAAAAACACTGAGATAGATGGATAGTACTTAATTCCTTCAGGAGAGTTCCTGAGCATACTTGCCAACCCTCCCAAAATGCAGCGCCTCTCCCGAAAACCTCCCGGGACAAATTTTCTCCCGAAAATCTCCCGAAATTCAGGCGGAGCTGGAGGCCACGCCCCCTCCAGCTCCATGCGGACCTCAGTGACGTGTTGACAGCCTGTTCTCACGTCCGCTTTCCCACAATATAAACAGCTAGTAATCGAGGGAGAGTTCTTGGTTTCTTATGTGTGTTTATTGTTAGGCAGTTTCATTAACGTCCTCCCAGCGCGGTAACAACACACAACAACAGCAGTCACGTTTTCGGCCCCCGTAAAGCAGTTCGTCTGCCGTAAACAGCAATGTTGTGACACTTTTAAACAGGACAATACTGCCATCTACTGTACATGCATATGTGACCCACCCATAATGTGTCACATATTTGTGTTGATTTATTTATTTTATTTTGTGGTTTGAATTCGTTTTTGGAGCTGTCATTACACATTTATCAGTATTCACATTGGTCAGTAGGGGGCAGTTGGGCGTTTCTTCCCAATTGAATGCTATCACCTGCAGACCGGAAGTGTCTTGTCATTCTGATGAGCGCGACCAGTCTGTGAACAATTGAAACGTCCTGTGTGCTTTTTCCTCCTGTATAACAGGTTAGTTTTGGTGAATCAACTCACTGAATAATATCCATGTGATCTTTATAAGTTTAAGTACACATTCTGATGGTGGAGCCTAAACTCTAAAGTGTTTGTGAGTTGTAGTTTGTATTTGTGAATGAATCCAGTGCACAGCTGCAGTAATCAATACAAAAAGGCGACGTGAGTGCGCAATGTTTATATAGGAACTTCTGATCCTAATTCAGACTCCCAAATTAGAGCTCCCGTTTTCTTATTGATTTTATAATGTATATTTGTATAATGTGTGTGTTCTGAAATAGTGACAGAGAATAGAACAAGGATGGACAATTCAACCCATAACTCAACAATGAGTAGATGAGTGTTATGTGTGTGTATATGTGTAAATAAATGAACACTGAAATTCAAGTATTTCTTTTATTTATATATATATATATATATATATATATATATATATATATATATATATATATATAGCTAGAATTCACTAAAAGTCAAGTATTTCTTATATATATATATATATATATATATATCTTAACCACGCCCCCCGACCACGCCCCACCCCCCCACCTCCCGAAATCGGAGGTCTCAAGGTTGGCAAGTATGTTCCTGAGGGAACCGTTTACCCGTCCACATGGGAATAGATTTTCCTCCACGTGGCCCCTGAGTTAAAATAAGTTTGACACCCCGGTTGTAATATTTACGTTGCACAGGACGTACACTTGTGTCTAATTTAGCACCAGACAACAGGTTAGTTGTGAACAAAAGATGAGCGGGCATCAAACCTGGCACCTTTTGAAGCAGTGTGCGGCGGTCAGCAACCATTTACTGTGAATGAGCGTGGCGCCACATATGTGCTGTCCCTGGTACTGCAGGCTACCGATCCAAGGCCACTCCCCCCGGCGGGCCGTGACTCCGCCCACAATTCGACTGGAGCCCAGCGCCGGACGTTGACCGCAGTCTGGAATGGAAATGAACAACCTGAGAGGACGCTTCGCCGACGAGGCAAGTTGTTACACACGTGAAGATTTTCTAAATCTGAAATCTATCAGTTCTAAAGATGGAAAATCAGCCATTCAACAATTTTGTTGTGTCTTTATAATCTTTGTCCACAAGATGGCAGCAAATATGTGGCATTCTGGTATTTAGGATGAATTTGAGAGCGCATTGGGATGTTTACGTCTGGCCCCCCTCGCTCTTAAGTTCCATATTCAAACCTACCGCAGTTCCTCTCGTCAGCTTGGTTGGGGCAGTCTGGGACTCCGTCACATTCTGGGTTGGACTTGCTGACACAGGAAGTAGGCGTGCACAGGAAGTTGGCGCTGCAGTTGGAAACTAGGAGACACGGGGATTAGTCACAGGTGGTAACGGCGGTCGGTCATCAGCACAATACCGGGAAGTGCCGCGGGTTCCACGCCGGGGGCGACCGTCCCGGGTGTTGGCGGCCTACTGACGTGATGCCCGGGGGAGTGGCGGGCCGAGCCGGGGTCTGTGTGGCGTTGAATCCAGTTCTGGAGCTTGGTGACGCGCGAGTAGACCCCGGGCCTGTTGATCTGGGCACAGCCGATACCCCAACTCACAACCCCGGCCAGGAAGAACCTCCCCGGGGCTCCCTCGCACACCAACGGCCCCCCAGAGTCGCCCTGACAAAGGGAGAACAGAACCCTTCAAATTAGCAACATTTAACACCCCACAAACGTCTTGTACTCAGAATCTATATCAAGCCGCTTTTCTTCCCGTCACTCACACTACTTGTCGTCATGGCTAGGCATGGGTACCGTTCACATTAGGACCGATACGATATCATTCCCTGGTACCTGGGAATCGATACCAGTACTTAACCATACCAAAATGTTGGTACTTTTGTGTGTGCTAAAGGAGCCATATGTAATAATTTCATGTCAAGTCATCATTAAATATGTCCATCCATTTTCTACTGCTTGTCCCTTTTGGGCTGGCGGGGGGTCGCTGGAGCCTATCTCAGCTGCATTCGGGCGGTAGGTGGGGTACAACCTGGACAAGTCGCCACCTCATCGCAGTACTACTATGATTACATCGATATTTTTTAACATCACAAAATCATTTTTTAATTTTTTAAAATATATATTATGTTTATAAACTCAGTAAATAGGTCCCTGGACACCAGTGTTGGGACTAACTGTAACGCCGTTAGTTTCGGCGGTAACTAGTAATCTAACGCGTTATTTTTTATATTCAGTAACTCAGTTACCGTTACTACATGATGCGTTACTGCGTTATTTTACGTTATTTTTCATGTAGTATCGGCTAGAAACAGAAGATCTGAGTGTGTTTTATTGCAGCGCTGCGGTGGAAAAGAAAAGGCGTGCTTTGTGTGGGTGGGGGCGGGGGGGGACTCCCATACCGCAGTTGAGGAGCGCAGGGGAGACGTTCCTCCAGGGCCTATGTACGTCTTCGGGGCTAACAACCTTCACTTTACCCGGCAGTGGGTCTTTACAGCTGAGGGTGAATGACGAGACCGGCGGTTTGTTGCAACTTTGTGATTTTATTGGACGCAGCCATCCACCAAGCTAGAGCACCTGCTCGCTCACCTCTCTCGCCCACTCACTCACTGACGTCACTCACCTCACATGCTGTCATATCTTAAAGGGCCACACACACACACACACACATACGCTACTCTCATAACAACTAACAAGACATCATGGAGAAGCCAGAAGTCGAGTTTTTTAACATGGAGACATTCTCAATACTTTTCTTTTGTCGAGCACAAAGAAAATAACATTTTAGCAGAGGTGGGTAGAGTAGCCAGAAATTGTACTCAAGTAAGAGTACTGTTACTTTAGAGATTTATTACTCAAGTAAAAGTAAGGAGTAGTCACCCAAATATTTACTTGAGTAAAAGTAAAAAGTATGTTGTGAAAAAACTACTCAAGTACTGAGTAACTGATGAGTAACATACAGACACATATCATATACATATATATATATATATATATATATATATATATATATATATATACATACACACATATATATATATATACACACACATATATATATATATATACACATTTATATATATATATATATATATACACACACATATATATATACAGTATATAATTTATATTTATTTATTTTGCCGTTTTTGTTTACATGTTAAAGGTGTTTTAATGAATATACATGCATGTTTAACACATATAGATTCCTTTCTTTCATGAAGACACGAATATAAGTTGGTGTATTACCTGATTCTGATGACTTGCATTGATTGTAATCAGACAGTAGTGATGATAACGTCCACGTTTTCAAATAGAGGAGAAAAAAAGTTCCTCCTTTCTGTCTAATACCACATGCAAGTGGTTGGTTTTTGACATCTTATTTGTCCAGCTTCCATATTCGTTTTTATACACTTTACAAGAAATACATTGGCGGCAAACTCCGTAGCTTGCTAGCTTGTTTGCGCCGGCTTTCGGAGACTCTTGTTTTGAAAGCGCAGGCGCGATGGAGCGGCACTTTTATTGTGAAGACAGGAACTGTGCAGTCAGTCTTTAGGCTTTTGACGGGATGTACGGTTGAAATAAAAAAGTATCTTTTTTCCTTCACACTTTTGATTGATTGATTGAAACTTGTATTAGTAGATTGCACAGTACAGTACATATTCTGTACAATTGACCACTAAATGGTAACACCCCAATAAGTTTTTCAACTTGTTTAAGTCAGGTCATGTGACCCCTGGCTCTGTTTGATTGGTCCAACGTCACCAGTGACTGCATCTGATTGGTGGAACGGAGTGAAACGTCACCAGTAAGGCAGGCACTTTGAAGGTCTGTCTGACAGACCAAAACAAACAAAGCGTGCATTAACAGATCGATAAAAATTAGTAGCGAGTAGCGAGCTGAATGTAGATAAAAGTAGCGGAGTAAAAGTAGCGTTTCTTCTCTATAAATATACTCAAGTAAAAGTAAAAGTAAGTTGCATTAAAACTACTCTTAGAAGTACAATTTATCCCAAAAGTTACTCAAGTAGATGTAACGGAGTAAATGTAGCGCGTTACTACCCACCTCTGCATTTTAGTTAAATGTAAGTTGTGTCTTGGATCAAAGATCCTATCTACTTAAAGTTAAAGTGCCATTATGTTGCAGCTATTTAAAATAGTTTTGTCAATTTGTTCTGGCCTGAAATAAATTGGCCTTTTGAAACATATCTTTGTCTTTGTGTGTTGTATGTAGAGCACATTGCTTAGCAGAGTTCAGTGATGCAAATGCATGTCAAGTTGATCAACACATTGTATTATTCTCCAGTGCAATAACAGTACTGAAATGAAGGCTAAAAGGGCATTAATGGGAGCCTTAAAAAAAGGGGGGAAAAGAAGTAACTAAATAGTTACTTTTCACAGTAACGCATTACTTTTTGGTATAAGTAACTGAGTTAGTAACTAAGTTACTTTTGAAATAAAGTAACTACCGTATTTTCCGCACTATTAGCCGCACCTAAAAACCACAAATTTACTCAAAAGCTGACAGTGCGGCTTTTAACCCGATGCGCTTTATATATGGATTAATATTAAGATTCATTTTCATAAAGTTTCGGTCTCGCAACTACGGTAAACAGCCGCCATCTTTTTTCCCCGTAGAAGAGGAAGTGCTTCTTCTTCTACGCAAGCAACCGCCAAGGTAAGCACCCGCCCCCATAGAACAGGAAGCGCTTCTTCTTCTACTGTAAGCAACCACCCGCCCGCGTAGAAGCAGAAAAAGCGCGCGGATATTACGTTTCATTTCCTTTGTGTGTTTACATCTGTAAAGACCACAAAATGGCTCCTACTAAGCGACAGGTTTCCGGTTCATGAAAAGACGCAATCTCTCCATCCGCACACGGACTACTATTTCACAGCAACTGCCTAAAGACTTTCAAGAAAAGCTGGCTACTTTCCGTGCATATTGTAAAAACAAGATAGCTGAAAAAAAGATCCGGCCAGAGAACATTATCAACATGGACGAGGTTCCACTGACTTTTGATATTCCTGTGAACCGCACTGTGGATACAACGGGAGCACGTACGGTGAATATTCGCACCACAGGGAATGAGAAGTCATCCTTCACTGTGGTTCTAGCTTGCCATGCTAATGGCCAGAAACTTCCACCCATGGTGATATTCAAAAGGAAGACCTTGCCAAAAGAGACCTTTCCAGCCGGCGTCATCATAAAAGCTAACTCGAAGGGATGGCTGGATGAAGAAAAGATGAGCGAGTGGTTAAGGTAAGTTTACGCGAAGAGGCCGGGTGGCTTTTTTCACGCAGCTCCGTCCATGTTGATATACGACTCCATGCGCGCCCACATCACGCTGGTTTTTAATATATTATTAAAGTTTGACTGACCTATCTGACTGTTTTTTTGACATTCCTTTAGCGCAGTTAGATGCGGCTTATAACACGGGGCGGCTTATAGGTGGACAAAGTTTTGAAATATGCCGTTCATTGAAGGCGCGGCTTATAACCCAGGGCGCCTTATGGTGCGGAAAATACGGGTAACCCAACACTGCTGGACACCCATCCATCCATCCATTTTTTTACCGCTTGTCCCTTTCGGGGTCGCGGGGCGGTGATGAGGACTTAAATTATGACCAATGTATGATCCTGTAACTACTTGGTATCGGATCGATACCTAAATGTGTGGTATCATCCAAAACTAATGTAAAG
>NC_084561.2:4626323-4761323 GCF_033978685.3 Nerophis lumbriciformis
TCTGCTAGCAATGCTAACAGTTAGCATATGTCAAGTACCTAGTTGTCTGACTCTTGGGTGTACGGCTGTAAAATTACCTAAAAAGTTTAGCATGCTAATGTTAGGATGCTAGTCTGCTAACAATGCTAACAGTTAGCATATGTCAAGTACCTAGTTGTATGACTCTTGGGTGTACGGCTGTAAAATTACCTAAAAAGGTTAGCATGCTAATGTTAGGATGCTAGTCTGCTAACAATGCTAACAGTTAGCATATGTCAAGTACCTAGTTGTATGACTCTTGGGTGTACGGCTGTAAAATTACCTAAAAAGTTTAGCATGCTAATGTTAGGATGCTAGTCTGCTAACAATGCTAACAGTTAGCATATGTCAAGTACCTAGTTGTATGACGTACGGCTGTAAAATTACCTAAAAAGTTTAGCATGCTAATGTTAGGATGCTAGTCTGCTAACAATGCTAACAGTTAGTATACCGGGTATGTCAAGTACCTAGTTGTATGACGTACGGCTGTAAAATTACCTAAAAAGTTTAGCATGCTAATGTTAGGATGCTAGTCTGCTAACAATGCTAACAGTTAGCATATGTCAAGTACCTAGTTGTATGACGTACGGCTGTGAAATTACCTAAAAAGTTTAGCATGCTAATGTTAGGATGCTAGTCTGCTAACAATGCTAACAGTTAGTATATGTCAAGTACCTAGTTGTATGACGTACGGCTGTAAAATTACCTAAAAAGTTTAGCATGCTAATGTTAGGATGCTAGTCTGCTAACAATGCTAACAGTTAGCATATGTCAAGTACCTAGTTGTATGACGTACGGCTGTAAGATTACCTAAAAAGGTTAGCATGCTAATGTTAGGATGCTAGTCTGCTAACAATGCTAACAGTTAGCATATGTCAAGTACCTAGTTGTATGACGTACGGCTGTAAAATTACCTAAAAAGTTTAGCATGCTAATGTTAGGATGCTAGTCTGCTAACAATGCTAACAGTTAGCATATGTCAAGTACCTAGTTGTATGACGTACGGCTGTAAAATTACCTAAAAAGGTTAGCATGCTAATGTTAGGATGCTAGTCTGCTAACAATGCTAACAGTTAGCATATGTCAAGTACCTAGTTGTATGACGTACGGCTGTAAAATTACCTAAAAAGTTTAGCATGCTAATGTTAGGATGCTAGTCTGCTAACAATGCTAACAGTTAGTATATGTCAAGTACCTAGTTGTATGACGTACGGCTGTAAAATTACCTAAAAAGTTTAGCATGCTAATGTTAGGATGCTAGTCTGCTAACAATGCTAACAGTTAGCATATGTCAAGTACCTAGTTGTATGACGTACGGCTGTAAAATTACCTAAAAAGTTTAGCATGCTAATGTTAGGACGCTAGTCTGCTAACAATGCTAACAGTTAGCATATGTCAAGTACCTAGTTGTATGACGTACGGCTGTAAAATTACCTAAAAAGGTTAGCATGCTAATGTTAGGATGCTAGTCTGCTAACAATGCTAACAGTTAGCATATGTCAAGTACCTAGTTGTATGACGTACGGCTGTAAAATTACCTAAAAAGTTTAGCATGCTAATGTTAGGATGCTAGTCTGCTAACAATAGCATGCTTTTTAGGTAATTTTACAGCCGTACACCCAAGAGTCATATAACTAGGTACTTGACACATGCTAACTGTTAGCATGCTAAATGTTTTTTTGCTCATTTTGCAGCCGTACACCTCAGTCATATAACTTGGTACTTGATACATGTTAACTGTGAGCACGCTAACTGTTAGCATGCTAGCCTGATGACAATAGCACCTTTGCCTTGTTTTTAATGAATACTTAGGCCTACTATGCTACTGTATTATAGTTTTGGTCATTACGGTGCTACTTGGAGAGCTGAGTGTTTTCTGAGGTTTTCTATGCTGAATGAGAATATTGATGCTTTGTGTGAAGAAGTGATACCAATGGAAGGTATTTGGTGTGTTCCAGAAGGTGGTCCTCACCCATCGTGTCATCTCCGATGGCGTAGAAGGACTTCCCGCTGGCGCCTGCCACAAGGAGAAGGATTAAGTCCATGCGCGGCGCGGCCACCAGGTGGCGATGCTTTCCTACCCAGTAAGACCATGGCGTTGATCTGGCCGAACTCGGGCACCTCCAGGGGGGTCCCGTGCATCACGGAGGTGAGGCCCGCCCTCAGCAAGTCCTGGACGAAGTTCTCCGAATACTCCTGGACTTTGGAGACGCTGAAGACCAGTCGGAATGTTGCCATCACCTCACCGTTGGCGTTGCTGGGGGGAAAAGACGACAGTCTTTGACCACAAAAACGGCGCCGATTTTCCCGTCTTTACTCGTTGAACTCACCCAAAAGCTACGATGTTACATTCCACATACTGATGGGACACTGATGAGGCCTCGAAAACATCTTTAATCTGTGAAAGCACATGTTAGCGTTAGCATGCTAACACTTAAATAAACACTTAGGTATTTTTTTACATGTGAATTATATAAAAACAGTCTATTATACAGCATTATTCACATGTGAATAATATAAATACAGTCTATTATACAGCATTATTCACATGTGAATGATATAAATACAGTCTATTATACAGCATTATTCACATGTGAATGATATAAATACAGTCTATTATACAGCATTATTCACATGTGAATAATATAAATACAGTCTATTATACAGCATTATTCACATGTGAATAATATAAATACAGTCTATTATACAGCATTATTCACATGTGAATAACATAAATACAGTCTATTATACAGCATTATTCACATGTGAATAATATAGTCTATTATACAGCATTATTCACATGTGAATAATACAAATACAGTCTATTATACAGCATTATTCACATGTGAATAACATAAATACAGTCTATTATACAGCATTATTCACATGTGAATAACATAAATACAGTCTATTATACAGCATTATTCACATGTGAATAACATAAATAGTCTATTATACAGCATTATTCACATGTGAATAATATAAATAGTCTATTATACAGCATTATTCACATGTGAATAATACAAATACAGTCTATTATACAGCATTATTCACATGTGAATAACATAAATACAGTCTATTATAAAGCATTATTCACATGTGAATAACATAAATACAGTCTATTATACAGCATTATTCACATGTGAATAATATAAATAGTCTATTATACAGCATTATTCACATGTGAATAATAGTCTATTATACAGCATTATTCACATGTGAATAATACAAATACAGTCTATTATACAGCATTATTCACATGTGAATAACATAAATACAGTCTATTATACAGCATTATTCACATGTGAATAATATAAATACAGTCTATTATACAGCATTATTCACATGTGAATAACATAAATACAGTCTATTATACAGCATTATTCACATGTGAATAATATAGTCTATTATACAGCATTATTCACATGTGAATAATACAAATACAGTCTATTATACAGCATTATTCACATGTGAATAACAAATACAGTCTATTATACAGCATTATTCACATGTGAATAACATAAATACAGTCTATTATACAGCATTATTCACATGTGAATAACATAAATAGTCTATTATACAGCATTATTCACATGTGAATAATATAAATAGTCTATTATACAGCATTATTCACATGTGAATAATACAAATACAGTCTATTATACAGCATTATTCACATGTGAATAACATAAATACAGTCTATTATAAAGCATTATTCACATGTGAATAACATAAATACAGTCTATTATACAGCATTATTCACATGTGAATAATATAAATAGTCTATTATACAGCATTATTCACATGTGAATAATAGTCTATTATACAGCATTATTCACATGTGAATAATACAAATACAGTCTATTATACAGCATTATTCACATGTGAATAACATAAATACAGTCTATTATACAGCATTATTCACATGTGAATAATATAGTCTATTATACAGCATTATTCACATGTGAATAATATAGTCTATTATACAGCATTATTCACATGTGAATAATATAAATACAGTCTATTATACAGCATTATTCACATGTGAATAACATAAATACAGTCTATTATACAGCATTATTCACATGTGAATAATATAAATAGTCTATTATACACCATTATTCACATGTGAATAATATAGTCTATTATACAGCATTATTCACATGTGAATAATACAAATACAGTCTATTATACAGCATTATTCACATGTGAATAACATAAACACAGTCTATTATACAGCATTATTCACATGTGAATAACATAAATACAGTCTATTATACAGCATTACTTACATGTGAATAACAAACACAAGTCTATTATACAGCATTATTCACATGTGAATAACATAAATACCGTCTATTATACAGCATTATTCACATGTGAATAATATAAATACAGTCTATTATACAGCATTATTCACATGTGAATAACATAAATACCGTCTATTATGCAGCATTATTCACATGTGAATAATATAGTCTATTATACAGCATTATTCACATGTGAATAATATAAATAGTCTATTATACAGCATTATTCACATGTGAATAATATAGTCTATTATACAGCATTATTCACATGTGAATAACATAAATACAGTCTATTATACAGCATTATTCACATGTGAATAATATAGTCTATTATACAGCATTATTCACATGTGAATAACATAAATACAGTCTATTATACAGCATTATTCACATGTGAATAACATAAATACAGTCTATTATACAGCATTATTCACATGTGAATAATATAAATACAGTCTATTATACAGCATTATTCACATGTGAATAATATAGTCTATTATACAGCATTATTTACATGTGAATAATATAAATACAGTCTATTATACAGCATTATTCACATGTGAATAATATAGTCTATTATACAGCATTATTCACATGTGAAGAATATAAATACAGTCTATTATACAGCATTATCCACATGTGAATAATACAAATACAGTCTATTATACAGCATTATTCACATGTGAATAACATAAATACAGTCTATTATACAGCATTATTCACATGTGAATAACATAAATACAGTCTATTATACAGCATTATTCACATGTGAATAATATAAATAGTCTATTATACAGCATTATTCACATGTGAATAATATAGTCTATTATACAGCATTATTCACATGTGAATAACATAAATACAGTCTATTATACAGCATTATTCACATGTGAATAACATAAATACATTATATTATACAGCATTATTCACATGTGAATAATATAGTCTATTATACAGCATTATTCACATGTGAATAATATAAATACAGTCTATTATACAGCATTATTCACATGTGAATAACATAAATACAGTCTATTATACAGCATTATTCACATGTGAATAATATAAATACAGTCTTATACAGCATTATTCACATGTGAATAACATAAATACAGTCTATTATACAGCATTATTCACATGTGAATAATATAAATACAGTCTATTATACAGCATTATTCACATGTGAATATTATAAAGTCTATTATACAGCATTATTCACATGTGAATAACATAAATACAGTCTATTATACAGCATTATTCACATGTGAATAATATAAATAGTCTATTATACAGCATTATTCACATGTGAATAATATAGTCTATTATACAGCATTATTCACATGTGAATAACATAAATACAGTCTATTATGCAGCATTACTTACATGTGAATAACATAAACACAGTCTATTATACAGCATTATTCACATGTGAATAACATAAATACATTCTATTATACAGCATTATTCACATGTGAATAATATAGTCTATTATACAGCATTATTCACATGTGAATATTATAAATACAGTCTATTATACAGCATTATCCACATGTGAATAATATAAATACAGTCTATTATACAGCATTATTCACATGTGAATAACATAAATACAGTCTATTATAAAGCATTATTCACATGTGAATAACATAAATACAGTCTATTATACAGCATTATTCACATGTGAATAATATAGTCTATTATACAGCATTATTCACATGTGAATAATATAGTCTATTATACAGCATTATTCACATGTGAATAATACAAATACATTCTATTATACAGCATTATTCACATGTGAATAACATAAATACAGTCTATTATACAGCATTATTCACATGTGAATAATACAAATACAGTCTATTATACAGCATTATTCACATGTGAATAATATAAATACAGTCTATTATACAGCATTATTCACATGTGAATAACATAAATACCGTCTATTATACAGCATTATTCACATGTGAATTATATAGTCTATTATACAGCATTATTCACATGTGAATAACATAAATACAGTCTATTATGCAGCATTACTTACATGTGAATAACATAAACACAGTCTATTATACAGCATTATTCACATGTGAATAACATAAATACCGTCTATTATACAGCATTATTCACATGTGAATAACATAAATACAGTCTATTATACAGCATTATTCACATGTGAATAATATAAATACAGTCTATAATACAGCATTATTCACATGTGAATAATATAAATAGTCTATTATACAGCATTATTCACATGTGAATAGTATAGTCTATTATACAGCATTATTCACATGTGAATAACATAAAAACAGTCTATTATACAGCATTATTCACATGTGAATAATATAAATACAGTCTATTATACAGCATTATTCACATGTGAATAATATAAATACAGTCTATTATACAGCATTATTCACATGTGAATAATATAAATAGTCTATTATACAGCATTATTCACATGTGAATAATATAAACACAGTCTATTATACAGCATTATTCACATGTGAATAACATAAACACAGTCTATTATACAGCATTATTCACATGTGAATAACATAAATACAGTCTATTATACAGCATTACTTACATGTGAATAACAAACACAAGTCTATTATACAGCATTATTCACATGTGAATAACATAAATACCGTCTATTATACAGCATTATTCACATGTGAATAATATAAATACAGTCTATTATACAGCATTATTCACATGTGAATAACATAAATACCGTCTATTATGCAGCATTATTCACATGTGAATAATATAGTCTATTATACAGCATTATTCACATGTGAATAATATAAATAGTCTATTATACAGCATTATTCACATGTGAATAATATAGTCTATTATACAGCATTATTCACATGTGAATAACATAAATACAGTCTATTATACAGCATTATTCACATGTGAATAATATAGTCTATTATACAGCATTATTCACATGTGAATAACATAAATACAGTCTATTATACAGCATTATTCACATGTGAATAACATAAATACAGTCTATTATACAGCATTATTCACATGTGAATAATATAAATACAGTCTATTATACAGCATTATTCACATGTGAATAATATAGTCTATTATACAGCATTATTTACATGTGAATAATATAAATACAGTCTATTATACAGCATTATTCACATGTGAATAATATAGTCTATTATACAGCATTATTCACATGTGAAGAATATAAATACAGTCTATTATACAGCATTATCCACATGTGAATAATACAAATACAGTCTATTATACAGCATTATTCACATGTGAATAACATAAATACAGTCTATTATACAGCATTATTCACATGTGAATAACATAAATACAGTCTATTATACAGCATTATTCACATGTGAATAATATAAATAGTCTATTATACAGCATTATTCACATGTGAATAATATAGTCTATTATACAGCATTATTCACATGTGAATAACATAAATACAGTCTATTATACAGCATTATTCACATGTGAATAACATAAATACATTATATTATACAGCATTATTCACATGTGAATAATATAGTCTATTATACAGCATTATTCACATGTGAATAATATAAATACAGTCTATTATACAGCATTATTCACATGTGAATAACATAAATACAGTCTATTATACAGCATTATTCACATGTGAATAATATAAATACAGTCTTATACAGCATTATTCACATGTGAATAACATAAATACAGTCTATTATACAGCATTATTCACATGTGAATAATATAAATACAGTCTATTATACAGCATTATTCACATGTGAATATTATAAAGTCTATTATACAGCATTATTCACATGTGAATAACATAAATACAGTCTATTATACAGCATTATTCACATGTGAATAATATAAATAGTCTATTATACAGCATTATTCACATGTGAATAATATAGTCTATTATACAGCATTATTCACATGTGAATAACATAAATACAGTCTATTATGCAGCATTACTTACATGTGAATAACATAAACACAGTCTATTATACAGCATTATTCACATGTGAATAACATAAATACATTCTATTATACAGCATTATTCACATGTGAATAATATAGTCTATTATACAGCATTATTCACATGTGAATATTATAAATACAGTCTATTATACAGCATTATCCACATGTGAATAATATAAATACAGTCTATTATACAGCATTATTCACATGTGAATAACATAAATACAGTCTATTATAAAGCATTATTCACATGTGAATAACATAAATACAGTCTATTATACAGCATTATTCACATGTGAATAATATAGTCTATTATACAGCATTATTCACATGTGAATAATATAGTCTATTATACAGCATTATTCACATGTGAATAATACAAATACATTCTATTATACAGCATTATTCACATGTGAATAACATAAATACAGTCTATTATACAGCATTATTCACATGTGAATAATACAAATACAGTCTATTATACAGCATTATTCACATGTGAATAATATAAATACAGTCTATTATACAGCATTATTCACATGTGAATAACATAAATACCGTCTATTATACAGCATTATTCACATGTGAATTATATAGTCTATTATACAGCATTATTCACATGTGAATAACATAAATACAGTCTATTATGCAGCATTACTTACATGTGAATAACATAAACACAGTCTATTATACAGCATTATTCACATGTGAATAACATAAATACCGTCTATTATACAGCATTATTCACATGTGAATAACATAAATACAGTCTATTATACAGCATTATTCACATGTGAATAATATAAATACAGTCTATAATACAGCATTATTCACATGTGAATAATATAAATAGTCTATTATACAGCATTATTCACATGTGAATAGTATAGTCTATTATACAGCATTATTCACATGTGAATAACATAAAAACAGTCTATTATACAGCATTATTCACATGTGAATAATATAAATACAGTCTATTATACAGCATTATTCACATGTGAATAATATAAATACAGTCTATTATACAGCATTATTCACATGTGAATAATATAAATAGTCTATTATACAGCATTATTCACATGTGAATAATATAAACACAGTCTATTATACAGCATTATTCACATGTGAATAACATAAACACAGTCTATTATACAGCATTATTCACATGTGAATAACATAAATACCGTCTATTATACAGCATTATTCACATGTGAATAACATAAGTACAGTATATTATACAGCATTATTCACATGTGAATAATATAAATACAGTCAATGAGTACCCACCTTGGTGTTCAACACAGACGTCAGCACGATGGTGAAACCTGAGTTGTGGTCCTGCAGAGACGCCTGGTACGTGAGACCCTTCAGCTCCACGGTCTCCATGAAGGTATGGCGCTCCCGCACCAGGTAGGCTGCACCGACACATGAGCACGGACGTCATTAGGTAGGTGAAGGTTTTTGGTGGTCACACCTCTCACCTATCAGTAGTCCCACGGAGACTCCAGCGAGGAGGAAGAAGAGGAGCAGAGCGATGACGGCACACCTGGCGCAGGTGCAGCAGGAGGGAGCAGGAGAAGGTTCTGGAGAGGACCACGAACTTCCTTCAGCCTTCCTCACATCCATGGTGGACTTGGAGATGTCCACTCACATGGTCAGCCTGTGAAGATAAGTAGACTCCAAACAAATAAACACGCCAATAAATATATAAAATATTTTATTCCATGTATTTACTTCATTGTAATACATTTGATTTAATTCTATTAAATGTAATTTATTTTCAATAAAATAAATGTAATAGAATGATGTATTCCATTTATAAATAAAGAACGTATTTCATTTTCTTTTATTTATTCAAATAAAATAATTTGAATAAAATGGAATAAAATACTTAATTATATTAAATTATTTTATTTTGGAAAATAAATTGCAGAGACACATCATAACTGAGACCGTCCAGCTGCGCCGTAATAATGGAACATAAAATAATTAAATAAAAAATATTCATAATTTAAAATAAAACAATTTAATAGAATATTGTATTAATTCAATTTTGTATTTAATAAAATGGAATAAAATAAATTAAATGAAATGGAATAAAATACTTAATGCTATTACATTTTCAATAAAATGCATTGAATTGTAAACATAAATGAGTGTGTAAAATTAAGTATTTTATTCCATTTTATTTAATGGAATAAAATTAATTAAATGAAATGGAATAAAATACTTAATGCTATTACATTTTCAATAAAATACATTAAATTGTAAACATAAATGAGTGTGTAAAATTAAGTAATTTATTCAATTTTATTTAATGAAAAAAAAGAACATTTAATTTCATTTAATCAAATAAAATAATTTGAATAAAGTGGAATAAAATACTTAATTGTATTCAATTATTTTATTTTGAAAATGAATTGCAGAGACGTATTATAATTGAGACCCTTCAGCTGTACCGTAACAATGGAAAATAAAATGACATCGAAAATATTCATAATTTAAAATAAAACAATTTAATGGAATATTGTATTTATTCCATTTATTTTATTTAATAAATGGAATAAAATAAATTAAATGGAATAAAATACTTGATGCTATTAATTTTTCAATAAAATACATTAAATTGTAAACATAAATTAGAGTGAGTACAATTAAGTATTTTTATTCCATTTTATTTAATGAAATAAAATTCAATAAAAGAACATATTTAATTTCATTTAATAAAATACAATAATTTGAATAAAGTGGAATAAACTGCTTAAATGTATTAAATTATTTTATTTTGAAAATGAATGGCAGAGACGTATCATACTTGAAACCCTTCAGCTGCACCGTAATAATTGAAAATAAAATAAATATATAAAAAAATATTCACAATTTAAAACAAAACAATTAAATAGAATATTGTACTTATTTCATTTACTTTATTTAATAAAATGGAATAAAATAAATTGAATGAAATGGAATAAAATACTTAATGCTATTACATTTTCATTAAAATACATAAATTAGAGTGAGTAAAATTAAGTATTTTTATTCCATTTTATTTAATGAAATAAAATTCAATAAAAGAACATATTTAATTCCATTTAATAAAATAAAATAATTTGAATAAAGTGGAATAAACTACTTAAATGTATTACATTATTTTATTTTGAAAATGAATGGCAGAGACGTATCATAATTGAGACCCTTCAGCTGTACCGTAACAATGGAAAATAAAATAATGACATAGAAAATATTTATAATTTAAAATAAAACAATTTAATGGAATATTGTATTTATTCCATTTATTTTATTTAATAAATGGAATAAAATAAATTAAATGAAATGGAATAAAATACTTGATGCTATTACATTTTCAATAAAATACATTAAATTGTAAACATAAATTAGAGTGAGTAATATTAAGTATTTTTATTCCATTTTATTTAATGAAATAAAATTCAATAAAAGAACATATTTAATTTCATTTAATAAAATACAATAATTTGAATAAAGTGGAATAAACTGCTTAAATGTATTAAATTATTTTATTTTGAAAATGAATGGCAGAGACGTATCATACTTGAGACCCTTCAGCTGCACCGTAATAATTGAAAATAAAATAAATATATAAAAAAATATTCACAATTTAAAACAAAACAATTAAATAGAATATTGTACTTATTTCATTTACTTTATTTAATAAAATGGAATAAAATAAATTGAATGAAATGGAACAAAATACCTAATGCTATTACATTTTCATTAAAATACATAAATTAGAGAGTAAAATTAAGTATTTTTATTCCATTTTATTTAATGAAATAACATTTAATAAAAGAACATATTTAATTTCATTTAATCAAATAATATAATTTGAATAAAGTAGAATAAACTACTTAAATGTATTACATTATTTTATTTTGAAAAGGAATGGCAGAGACGTATCATAATTGAGACCCTTCAGCTGTACCGTAACAATGGAAAATAAAATAATGACATAGAAAATATTCATAATTTAAAATAAAACAATTTAATGGAATATTGTATTTATTCCATTTATTTTATTTAATAAATGGAATAAAATAAATTAAATGAGATGGAATAAAATACTTGATGCTATTATTTTTTCAATAAAATACATTAAATTGTAAACATAAATTAGAGTGAGTAAAATTAAGTAATTTTATTAAATGAAATACAATTCAATAAAAGAACATATTTAATTTCATTTAATCAAATAAAATAATTTGAATAAAGTGGAATAAACTGCTTAAATGTATGAAATTATTTTATTTTGAAAATGAATGGCAGAGACGTATCATACTTGAGACCCTTCAGCTGCACCGTAATAATTGAAAATAAAATAAATATATAAAAAAATATTCACAATTTAAAACAAAACAATTAAATAGAATATTGTACTTATTTCATTTACTTTATTTAATAAAATGGAATAAAATAAATTGAATGAAATGGAATAAAATACTTAATGCTATTACATTTTCATTAAAATACATAAATTAGAGTGAGTAAAATTAAGTATTTTTATTCCATTTTATTTAATGAAATAAAATTTTATAAAAGAACATATTTAATTTCATTTAATCAAATAAAATAATTTGAATAAAGTGGAATAAACTACTTAAATGTATTAAATTATTTTATTTTGAAAATGAATGGCAGAGATGTATCATACTTGAGACCCTTCAGCTGCACCATAATAATGGAAAATAAAATTACATTAAAAAATAGCATAATTTTAAATAAAACAATTTAATACAATATTGTATTTATTCCATTTATTTTATTTAATAAAATACTTAATGCTATTAAATGTTCAATAAAATACATTAAGTCGTAAACATAAATGAGTGAGTAGAATTAAGTATTTTATTCCATTTTATTCAATGAAATAAAAGAACATGTTTAATTTCATTTAATCAAATAAAATAATTTGAATAAAGTGGAATAAAATACATAATTCTATTAAATCATTTTATTTTGAAAATAAATCGCAGAGATGCATCATAATTGAGACCATCCAGCTGCACCGTAATACATAGTATGTAAACACACACATCCTACAATAGACATGATATTGTACATAGTATGTAAACAATAGACATGATATTGTACATAGTATGTAAACAATAGACATGATACCGTACATAGTATGTGACCTACATTCAAACAATGAGTCCACATAGAAAAGTCCCTCACCTTCTTTCCCTTTAGTGCGCTGACATCATCCTGCACAGAAAGACCAGTGAACGGACACGCAAGCAAGCTCACCTATTTGTACCACCTGAGCCTGCAGGTAACTCACCTTTTCAGTTGACTTGAGGAAATCCCTGCTAAGACCCTCCTCCCCTCTTCATCCCTCTAAAGGCTTAGACTGTTTCTTTAAGGTCACACCCACCTGGCGCACCTTTGTGAAAAGAGCCTCCTTGTTCTCAGCGTTCCTAGTCATCTGACCCAGGAGGCTAAATGTTGAAGGTAGAGTCCAGACAAGACTGGTGTTAATCTGAGTGCACAGTGGGAAGTGAGATGTTTGACAAGGAGGGTGGAGTGAGGGTTGGGCCTCAAACTCCACCTGATAATCTAACGTTTACGTGAGTAAGCCGCTTTGCTGTCAATGGCAATTGAGTGACAATTGAGGTTGTAGAAAAACTATTACAATAAAAACAACAACTGGAATCAAGAAGCAAACAGGTGTAATATAACGATAAAATAATGCAATAACAACAAAACTGCCATGCAGGGAGTTTTTTTAACTTTAAAAACGGTCATTGCCCGGAAAAAAACAACGCATAATTGACGGCGGGATCTGAAGTTGATGTCTAGATATACAGGTAAAAGCCAGTAAATTAGAATATTTTGAAAAACTTGATTTATTTCAGTAATTGCATTCAAAAGGTGTAACTTGTACATTATATTTATTCATTGCACACAGACTGATGCATTCAAATGTTTATTTCATTTAATTTTGATGATTTGAAGTGGCAACAAATGAAAATCCAAAATTCCGTGTGTCACAAAATTAGAATATTACTTAAGGCTAATACAAAAAAGGGATTTTTAGAAATGTTGGCCAACTGAAAAATATGAAAATGAAAAATATGAGCATGTACAATACTCAATACTTGGTTGGAGCTCCTTTTGCCTCAATTACTGCGTTAATGCGGCGTGGCATGGAGTCGATGAGTTTCTGGCACTGCTCAGGTGTTATGAGAGCCCAGGTTGCTCTGATAGTGGCCTTCAACTCTTCTGCGTTTTTGGGTCTGGCATTCTGCATCTTCCTTTTCACAATACCCCACAGATTTTCTATGGGGCTAAGGTCAGGGGAGTTGGCGGGCCAATTTAGAACAGAAATACCATGGTCCGTAAACCAGGCACGGGTAGATTTTGCGCTGTGTGCAGGCGCCAAGTCCTGTTGGAACTTGAAATCTCCATCTCCATAGAGCAGGTCAGCAGCAGGAAGCATGAAGTGCTCTAAAACTTGCTGGTAGACGGCTGCGTTGACCCTGGATCTCAGGAAACAGAGTGGACCGACACCAGCAGATGACATGGCACCCCAAACCATCACTGATGGTGGAAACTTTACACTAGACTTCAGGCAACGTGGATCCTGTGCCTCTCCTGTCTTCCTCCAGACTCTGGGACCTCGATTTCCAAAGGAAATGCAAAATTTGCTTTCGTCAGAAAACATGACTTTGGACCACTCAGCAGCAGTCCAGCTGGTGTCGGTCCACTCTGTTTCCTGAGATCCAGGGTCAACGCAGCAGTCTACCAGCAAGTTTTAGAGCACTTCATGCTTCCTGCTGCTGACCTGCTCTATGGAGATGGAGATTTCAAGTTCCAACAAGACTTGGCGCCTGCACACAGCGCAAAATCTACCCGTGCCTGGTTTACGGACCATGTTATTTCTGTTCTAAATTGGCCCGCCAACTCCCCTGACCTTAGCCCCATAGAAAATCTGTGGGGTATTGTGAAAAGGAAGATGCAGAATGCCAGACCCAAAAACGCAGAAGAGTTGAAGGCCACTATCAGAGCAACCTGGGCTCTCATAACACCTGAGCAGTGCCAGAAACTCATCGACTCCATGCCACGCCGCATTAACGCAGTAATTGAGGCAAAAGGAGCTCCAACCAAGTATTGAGTATTGTACATGCTCATATTTTTCATTTTCATACTTTTCAGTTGGCCAACATTTCTAAAAATCCCTTTTTTGTATTAGCCTTAAGTAATATTCTAATTTTGTGACACACGGAATTTTGGATTTCCATTTGTTGCCACTTCAAATCATCAAAATTAAATGAAATAAACATTTGAATGCATCAGTCTGTGTGCAATGAATAAATATAATGTACAAGTTACACCTTTTGAATGCAATTACTGAAATAAATCAAGTTTTTCAAAATATTCTAATTTACTGGCTTTTACCTGTATATCAGTGTGATTGTTCAAAAAATAGAAATGAGTCAAAAATAATGTGAATTAATTGACCTATTTAAGGCTCTGATTACTTCACAGCAAAAATTGTATTTAGAATTTTTTTTTTTTAAATGGCATATTTTGGGTTTTTGCCATGAAAAGCGCAAAAAAAGGGCATAAAACATTTATTTTTATTTCAACGCTATGGTAACCGCGGGGAAGACCCAGGACACGTTGGGAAGACTATGTCTCCCGGCTGGCCTGGGAACGCCTCGGGGTCCCCCAGGAGGAGCTGGACGAAGTGGCTGGGGAGAGGGAAGTCTGGGCTTCACTACTTAGGCTGCTGCCCCCGCAACCCGACCTCGGATAAGTGGAAGATGGATGGATGGCAACCAATATATCTGACCTTAAACTATAGATATTTAGGTGTTCAGAGTAAAAATAATATAACTTCATACCTGCCAACTTTTGAAATCAGAAAAACCTAGTAGCCAGGGTCCAGGGGCCGCAGGCCCCGGTAGGTCCAGGACAAAGTCCTGGTGGGGGGTTCAGGTTCGCCCCCCGACGCAAAATGATTATTAGCATTCAGACAGGTTAAAATGTTGCTAAAACCATCACTTTTCTATCAGTCACAGTGACTTTTCAAAACAAAAATATTACAGCAAAAATCATATGGGTTGATTGACATGTTTATTCTGTAAGCTAACTTCAATAGTTTGAAATTATTTTGACAGTTAATGCCAGTTATCCTGTCAACCTTTCACAAGACTTCAATTTGTTCATTGAAAGTATAAACACTTTTTACAGTAAACAAATGGTAAAACAGTACTAAACAATTCCATTAAAAAAAACAATTGGTGTCATTATTAACTTTCTGTCCAAGCTTGTATAATCTACTGCCTTGTTCAATTGTAAAAAATATTCTGTGCCTAAAATTCACATTTCTATCACAATTATCATACTGTAAACATGGTAAGCTAACTTCATTAAAATTAATAGTCCTGTCAATAGCATGGAATTACAATTCAAATGTCGTTTTTTTGTAAGCCTTTCAAAAGAATTCAAAATGTGAAAAATGAATGAAAATTAATTTAAGCCATCAGACACTTGAAAAGTGGCACATCACATCTCTAATGTAATCATTTTAACTTTTCAACAGAAATAGCACTGCAAAAATATGAAGGACATACTTCTGTATTTTGGTAGTTATGCTGTCAACATTTAACAAGATTTCTTCAACTTGGACTTGAAAGCATAAATAGTATAAACACTTTTAACAGTACTAAACAATTCCAATAGATAACATTGGTGTCATTACCTTTTTGTGGCTAAAATCCGAAAAACGTTGAAAGTTTTCCACTTGTATCGCTAGCAACGGCATAAGACTTGTGGTTTTTTTGTCCCAACGTGGTCTTTTACATCGCTAATTCCTCCGTGTCCGATCGAAAAATCTTGTCTGCACAAGGTGCAATTCGCGTAGTTTTCACCCTTTTTGGAACGGATAATTATTCCCGGATAGGCTTTTGAATATTCTTCACGGAATGACTGCAGTTTTCTTTTCGGTTTAAGACTCGTTTGCGATTTTTCTCCGGCTGATTCCATGATCGTTCGCTCGTTTGGAAACAATGGCCTCGTGCTTGGCAGCGGTGCTATAAATAGCCTCGCGCATGGCATTCGGAATGGCTCGAGAGGAAGTTACGGGAAGCAGGGTCGATTGTCATTGTTGTTACGCGATTTCGTGAATAAAACTTAAAAACATTTTTTTTTTTAATTAATGAAAAACCGTATTTTTTATCACTGCAACCGTAACCCGGAATAGGTTGATGAAAACCGTACTAATTACGGGAAAACCGGAGTAGTTGGCAGGTATGTAACTTGCTTCCGACACTTTTGGCTCATCAAACTTATTGTAAACAATGTAAATAATTCAATGTATATACTCTTGATGATTAACTTGTGTGATGACTGTATTATGATGATAGTATATATTTGTACCATGAATCGATTAAAGTGGACCCCGACTTAAACACGTTGAAAAACTTATTGGGGTGTTACCATTTAGTGGTCAATTGTATGGAATATGTACTGTACTGTGCAATCTACTCATAAAAGTTTCAATCAATCAATCAAAATAGAGGGGAGCCTCAGGGTTGCAATATACATTGTATTGGTTTTGAAAATGACATATCAAAATGCTAATTTTATTTTTCAGAGTGAAAATAGCTTGGACAGGCCTATTGTGGAACTACGTTACAGCTGCTGTGGACTATTTAGTGTCAAATGTACGGCCCGAGGGCCGGATCAGGCCCACGAACAAGTTTTATCCGGCCCGCGGGATGAGTTTGCGAAATATAAAAATGTACCTTAAATTTTTGATTGAAAGAAACAGCAGTTCTAAAGGTGTCCACTGGATGTCGCAATAGCAATTCTTGGTAGATGATGCTACACATGTACAAAATAAACCACATGTTAGTACATTAGTCGAGGAAAATGAGCAAACTACATAAATAACATCCTGTAATATATATATATATATATATATATTTTTATCTTGATTTAAAATGAACAACAATGAGTTGACTGATGAACATCACATTTATTCAGAAAATATAAATAACGACAAATAAAGTATTTACTATTAACCGCAACAGGTAATTGTAAAAAAAACATTATAATTTGTACATTTTCAGAATGTGCTTGTTCTATTTTTAAACCAAAGAAAGCCACCTGAAGTTGTCTTTATTTTTAAGTTATCGTGTTGTGATTTTAGATTTTTCTCCATGTGGCCCCCCATCTAAATGAGTTTGACTCCCCTGAAAAAGGTAAGACATTAAAACCAGCGCTGAGTGTAGTCCTGCACCACTACAGTAACAAAAACATAGTACAGATGTCCCCGTTTGAAATAGGAGTGCACCAGTACAAAACTCAAAATAGGTTTATTTCTTATCAAAAAACGAGGAAAAGGGGAAACTAAAAGTCACACACGACAAAGTGAAGTGCTTACAAGTTCCTAATAAATGTTTTTTAAACAAAAGTGTAAGCATCACAGCTACTATGATTGTTTTGTTTTTTAAAAAACGGAAACAAAAACGTCATCCTTGCAAAATATCCAGCGGATGTTAGCCGTCCTGTTGCTGTATGAAAGGGTTAGGGATGGCCTCCATGCCGTCCTGAGGACAGATGAGCACCACCGACGTGCCTCTGCACACCACCAGGCCCAGCTGCCTGGTGTCTTCTGTCAGCTTCAGCTGGTCGTCAGGGTCTGCACAAGAACAATGGATTCAATCCAGAAACACCAATATATAAAAATGCTTCAATAACAATCTTGACAGGATAAACAACAAGAACAAAACCAGACAGAACTGCAAAGTTAGCGAGGCTGCAGGAGAGCCAATGTTAGCTATGTATTTTTGATGTATGTCACTTTGGATAAAAGTCCCACACATTTCACGAAGGTGGGCTACACAAGATTGGGTTGGAAAAGCTAGACTAAATTTAGACTTGTATAATGCTGTATAGCCACTGTCCATCTGATTGTCTAGTTAGCTAACATATATTACATGATCTGGACTGTGGTCCTAACTTTTACCCCTGTTGGTTTTTACAACCTTTATCTTCATCATTTAAATTCAACTTTATGATATTCAAGTATGACACATTTTAAATGTAATTAATTTCATTGACAAGCAATTCTATTATGGTCATACTCTTGTTTGCGAGCGGCTAAGATTTCAGTACTATTGAAGGTCTTTGCTCCTTCTCAACTCTGTGCTAATATTCTTTTCACAAAATACAACCGATTAGGGCTGCAGCTAACGATTATTTTTCTATTGATTAATCTATAGATTATTTTTTCGATTAATCGGTTAATCTATAGATTATTTTTTTCGATTAATCTATAGATTATTTTTCCTTTTACCGATTTTTTTTTTAATTTAAAATGAAGAGGAAAAAATAAATGTAGGCCAGTTTTTTCAAAAGGCATGGCTTTTATTTACAAAAAAAAAAGTATGGCCACTCAGTCAACATTGACAACAACATGACAAAATATTCTGTAACAATGTAAACATTTAAAACTTTTAACATTTAACAAAATTAAAAGTAGCTTATTTGCTTTTTAATGTGCAAATATAAAAGTAAACATCCAGTGCAAATCTTAATATTCTGGAATAGTATAAGCATTTCAAAAGTAAAAGTATTGCTTATTTTGCTTTAAAATGTGCAAAAATAAAGATAAACATCCAATACAAAAAAGTGCAAAACGGAAATATTCTGTAACAAGTGTAAACATTTCAACAAAAGTAAAAGTATTGCTTATTTGCTAAAATGTGCAAAAATAAAGCTAAACATCCAATACAAAAAAGTGTACAGTGTAAACATTTCAACAAAAGTAAAAGTATTGCTTATTTTGCTTAATAACACAACAATGATAGTATGATTAAAGTGAAAGTTAATTGTTGGTTTGTACATAGTACCGTATTTTCCGCACTATAAGGCGCACCTAAAAACCACAATTTTTCTCAAAAGATGACAGTGCGCCTTATAACCCGGTGCGCTTTATTACGATTAATTTTCATAAAGTTTCGGTCTCGCAACTTCGGTAAACAGCCGCCATCTTTTTTCCCGGTAGAACAGGAAGTGCTTCTTCTTCTACGCAAGCAACCGCCAAGGAAAGCACCCGCCCCCATAGAACAGGAAGCGCTTCACCCGCCCCCGGAAGAAGAAGAAAAAACGCGCGGATATCACCGTACGTTTCATTTCCTGTTTACATCTGTAAAGACCACAAAATGGCTCCTACTACGACGCGACAAGGATCCGGTTCATAAAAAGACGCAATCTCTCCATCTGCACACGGATTACTACCGTATTTCACAGCAACTGATATTCCTGTGAACTGCACTGTGGAACGGGAGCACGTACGGTGAATATTCGCACCACAGGGAATGAGAAGTCATCCTTCACTGTGGTTCTAGCTTGCCATGCTAACTTCCACTCATGGTGATATTCAAAAGGAAGACCTTGCCAAAAGAGACCTTTCCAGCCGGCGTCATCATAAAAGCTAACTCGAAGGGATGGATGGATGAAGAAAAGATGAGCGAGTGGTTAAGGGAAGTTTACGCGAAGAGGCCGGGTGGCTTTTTTCACACAGCTGCGAAGGCGAACACACCTTCACTAAGACGGGCAGATAGCGCCGGTCGACATACGCCAACATCTGCCAGTGGATCGTAAATGCCTGGGCAGATATTTCGGTCACAACTGTGGTCCGAGCTTTCCGGAAGGCAGGATTCACAGAACAACAGCGACACTGACTCCCGATGACTTCTACGAGACGGAACCGGCCATTTTGGATCCCACGCTTGCCCAACTTTTCAATTCGGACACCGAAGACGAAGAATTCGAAGGATTTACGAATGAAGAATAACTTCAGAAGGTGAGCGCTATGTTTATTTTGTGTGTTGTGACATTAACGTTCGAGCAACATTATGTTGCTATTTATTGCTCTACACCATTTTGAATTTTACTATGTTTGTGATTGCACATTTGCGTACATTTTGGGACAGAGTTGTTAGAACGCTGGTTTTCAATATATTATTAAAGTTTGACTGAACTATCTGACTGTTTTTTTGACATTCACTTTAGCGCAGCGTTTTTTTGACATTCACTTTAGCGCAGCGTAGGCGCGGCTTTTAGTCCGGGGCGGCTTATTGGTGGACAAAATTATGAAATATGTAATTCATAGAAGGTGCGGCTAATAATCCGGTGCGCCTTATAGTGCGGAAAATACGGTATATGTAACTGTTAATGTTGTAAAAGGTATTTGCACAACTAATTAACGTTAGCGTTTGTGACACGTCTTGTGCCGTGGGGTTCTTTCAGGACCGACAGACTGAACGCCAGACGGCTTTGCCAGGTTTACAATCTTTTAATTTTACACAAAGTCTTTTCTCTTCCAACTGCGCGGATCGCGCACCTGGGCACTATTGCGGCGTCGCTCCCCGCCTCGCCGCTCGCTCGCCGCCGCCGCCTCTCCACAGCGTTAAAGAGGAGCGCGTCTTTGTAAAACCTGAACAGGCACGCCAAACGCGCCTCTCAGAGCGAAACGGTGCTTTAGTTTATGAATTTACAACGCAGATACAAATGACACATTCATGTTTTTGTGTAATAATGACAACGTATACGCACGCGGACGATTGACTTGTTGATGGTGATGGCAAGAACGCTGTCGGGGGTTTTCTTTTCAAATGTTCCTTCATAGCCGTTGTGCTGCTATGATAGGCCATCTTTTTTCCCCATAGAAGAGGAAGCGCTTCTTCTTCTACTGTAAGCAACCACCCGCCCCCGTAGAAGAAGAAGAAGCGCGCGGATATTACGTTTCATTTCCTTTGTGTGTTTACATCTGTAAAGACCACAAAATGGCTCCTACTAAGCGACAGGTTTCCGGTTCATGAAAAGACGCAATCTCTCCATCCGCACACGGACTACTATTTCACAGCAACTGCCTAAAGACTTTCAAGAAAAGCTGGCTACTTTCCGTGCATATTGTAAAAACAAGATAGCTGAAAAAAAGATCCGGCCAGAGAACATTATCAACATGGACGAGGTTCCACTGACTTTTGATATTCCTGTGAACCGCACTGTGGATACAACGGGAGCACGTACGGTGAATATTCGCACCACAGGGAATGAGAAGTCATCCTTCACTGTGGTTCTAGCTTGCCATGCTAATGGCCAGAAACTTCCACCCATGGTGATATTCAAAAGGAAGACCTTGCCAAAAGAGACCTTTCCAGCCGGCGTCATCATAAAAGCTAACTCGAAGGGATGGATGAATGAAGAAAAGATGAGCGAGTGGTTAAGGTAAGTTTACGCGAAGAGGCCGGGTGGCTTTTTTCACGCAGCTCCGTCCATGTTGATATACGACTCCATGCGCGCCCACATCACAGATGGTGTCAAAAAACAAGTGAAGCACACAAATACAACACTCGCCGTCATTCTGGGTGGATTAACCAAAGAACTCCAACCGCTCGATATTGGTGTCAACAAGGCATTTAAAGCATGACTGCGAACGGCGTGGGAACAATGGATGACCGAAGGCGAACACACCTTCACTAAGACAGGCAGACAGCGCCGGACGACATACGCCAACATTTGCCAGTGGATCGTAAATGCCTGGGCAGATATTTCGGTCACAACTGTGGTCCGAGCTTTCCGGAAGGCAGGATTCACAGAACTACTGGACAACAACAGCGACACTGACTCCGATGACTTCGACGAGACGGAACCGGCCATTTTGGATCCCACGCTTGCCCAACTTTTCAATTCGGACACCGAAGACGAAGAATTCGAAGGATTTACGAATGAAGAATAACTTCAGAAAGTGAGCGCTATGTTTATTTTGTGTGTTGTGACATTAACGTTCGAGCAACATTATGTTGCTATTGCTCTACACCATTTTGAATTTTACTATGTTTGTGATTGCACATTTGCGTACATTTTGGGACAGAGTTGTTAGAACGCTGGTTTTTAATATATTATTAAAGTTTGACTGACCTATCTGACTGTTTTTTTGACATTCCCTTTAGCGCAGCGTAGGCGCGGCTTATAGTCCGGGGCGGCTTATTGGTGGACAAAGTTATGAAATATGCCATTCATTGAAGGTGCGGCTAATAATCCGGTGCGCCTTATAGTGCGGAAAATACGGTAATATGTGCCGTTAATGGAATTTTAGGTGACGTCATTTCTGTGTCCATAGAAATGACCAATCACGGAAGTCTAAGAATAAAGAAATATCTTAGAAATATTTAAGTGGACAATGGGAGTGTATATTTTGACAATAAACTACAAAATAATACAAAACAAACAATATTGGCAATGAATCAAAATTAAATGTTTCCTTTTCTTTCCAATTAATTTCCCCAGTGGCGAGATATCGAAGCATTGTGATGACCTTTAGTTCTGCTGCGTGATGTTGCTGATGAGATGACGCCCCTTATTAAATCTGTGACAAAAATAATACCCGCTCTGTCTAAACCAAGGGTGTCAAACTCTGGCCCGCGGGCCAAATTTGGCCCGCCGTTTAATTTCACTTGGCCCTTGAGGTGATATCAAATTAACACTAAAGCTGGCCCGCCGATCCTCCCGGGAGTCTTCCAGCCGGCCAGCCAGCGCTGGCCCAGTCACATAACATGTGCGGCTTCTGCACGCACACACATTAAATGCAACGCATACTTAATCAACAGCGATACAGGTTACACTGAGGGTAGCCGAATAAAAAACCTTAACAGTTAGAAATATACGCCACACTGTGAATCCACACCAAACCACAACCCTTTGCAGCACTAACTCTTCCGAGACGCTACAAGGTGTGTGTGGGGGGGGGAGGTTTGGTGGTAGCGGGGGCGTATTTTGTAGCGTCCCGGAAGAGTTAGTGCTGCAAAGGATTCTGGGTATTTGTTCTGTTACGGTGCGGATGTTCTCCCGAAATGTGTTTGTCATTCTTGTTTGGTGTAGATTCAGTGTGGCGTATATTTCTAACAGTGTTAAAGTTTTTTATACTGGCACCCTCAGTGTAACCTGTATCGCCGTTGATGAAGTATGCGTTGCATTCGCTCGTGTGTGCGTACAGAAGCCGCACATATCTTGTGACTGGGTCTGAACGATGTTAGAATGGATGAAAAGCAGACGAGACGATAGCTCATAGAGTACATTAAAGGTTAATTTGTTCATCCTTGGCCCGCGGCTTTGGTCAGTTTTAAATTTTGGCCCACTCTGTATTTGAGTTTGACACCCCTGGTCTAAACGATACCGTTTGATCAGCTGCTCGTCATCAAACAAAGCCAGGACATCCTTCCGCTCCCTGAACTTTGGCGCACATCTCTCTCGCCTCAGTGCCATCCCCCACTGGCAACTCCGAACCAGAGGTGGGTAGAGTAGCCAGAAATTGTACTCAAGTAAGAGTACTGTTACTTTAGAGATTTATTACTCAAGTAAAAGTAAGGAGTAGTCACCCAAATATTTACTTGAGTAAAAGTAAAAAGTATGTTGTGAAAAAACTACTCAAGTACTGAGTAACTGATGAGTAACATACACACACACATCATATATATATATATATATATATATATATATATATATATATATATATATATATATATATATATATATATATATATATATATATATATATATATATATATATATATATATATATATGTATGTGTGGGGAAAAAAATCACAAGACTATTTAATCTCTACAGGCCTGTTTCATGAGGGGTTCCCTCAATTATCAGGAGATGATTGAGGGAACCCCTCATGAAACAGGCCTGAAGAGATGAAATGGTCTTGTGATTTTTTCCCCACACATACATATATTGCGCTCTACTACAGTATTGAGCACTATTTTTTGGATAACCTTAAGACACATATACATATATATATATATATATATATATATATATATATATATATATATATATATATACATACATTGATATATACAGTATATAATTTATATTTATTTTTTTGCCGTTTTTGTTTACATGTTAATAGTGTTTTAATGAATATACATGCATGTTTAACACATATAGATTCCTTTCTTTCATGAAGACAAGAATATAAGTTGGTGTATTACCTGATTCTGATGACTTGCATTGATTGGAATCAGACAGTAGTGATGACAAACGTCCACGTTTTCAAATGGAGGAGAAAAAAAGTTCCTCCTTTCTGTCTAATACCACATGAAAGTGGTTGGTTTTTGGCTTCTTATTTGTCCAGCTTCCATATTCGTTTTTATACACTTTACAAGAAATACATTGGCGGCAAACTCCGTAGCTTGCTAGCTTGTTTGCGCAGGCTTTCGGAGACTCTTATTTTGAAAGCGCAGGCGCGATGGAGAGGCACTTTTATTGTGAAGACAGGAACTGTGCAGTCAGTCTTTAGGCTTTTGACGGGGTGTACGTTGAAATAAAAAATGGTCTTTTTTCCTTCACACTTTTGATTGATTGATTGGAACTTGTATTAGTAGATTGCACAGTACAGTACATATTCCGTACAACTGACCACTAAATGGTAACACCCCAATACGTTTTTCAACTTGTTTAAGTCAGGTCATGTGACCCCTGGCTCTGTTTGATTGGTCCAACGTCACCAGTGACTGCATCTGATTGGTGGAACGGAGTGAACGTCACCAGTGACTGTATTTGTTGAAACGCAGGCACTATGAAGGTCTGTCTGACAGACCAAAACAAACAAAGCGTGCATTAACAGATCGATCAAAATTAGTAGTGAGTAGCGAGCTGAATGTAGATAAAAGTAGCGGAGTAAAAGTAGCGTTTCTTCTCTATAAATATACTCAAGTAAAAGTAAAAGTATGTTGCATTAAAACTACTCTTAGAAGTACAATTTATCCCAAAAGTTACTCAAGTAGATGTAACGGAGTAAATGTAGCGCGTTACTACCCACCTCTGCTCCTAACTACCTAGGACACCTCTGAAGGTCTCTTAAATATCGTGGAGAGTAGGAGTGATTCTTAGACTTAAGAAAGTTGATAAATAGCTTTTATTCTTAATTTTGAGAGTAGGACTACATTTCGCAAATTCTCAGGACTTAAGTGTAAAATGGCACTCTAAGACGCTTGATAAATACGGCCCCTGGTTCCTACATTATATATCAATACAGTCTGCAAGGGATACAGTCCGTAAAAACACATGACTGTGCGTGCTACTGGTCCACTAATAGTACTAACCTTTAACAGTTAATTTTACTCATTTTCATTAATTACTAGTTTCTATGTAACTGTTTTTATATTGTTTTACTTTCTTTTTTTATTCAAGAAAATGTTTTTAATTTATCTATCTTATTTTATTTTATTAATGTTTTTTAAAAAGGACCTTATCTTCATGCCTGGTTGTCCAAATTAGGCATAATAATGTGTTAATTCCACGACTGTATATATCGGTATTGGTTGATAGCGGTATCGGTAATTAAAGAGTTGGACAATAT
Source organism: Nerophis lumbriciformis (assembly GCF_033978685.3). Taxonomy (NCBI): domain Eukaryota; kingdom Metazoa; phylum Chordata; class Actinopteri; order Syngnathiformes; family Syngnathidae; genus Nerophis; species Nerophis lumbriciformis. The sequence goes on from NC_084561.2 coordinate 4,653,080, forward strand.
CGGAATATCGGCAAAAAGCCATTATCAGACATCCCTATAAATAATGTAAATAATTCAATGTATATACTCTGATGATTAACTTGTGTGATGACTGTATTATGATGATAGTATATACCGTATTTTCCGCACCATAAGCCGCCCTGGGTTATAAGCCGCGCCTTCAATGAACGGCATATTTCAAAACTTTGTCCACCTATAAGCCGCCCCGTGTTATAAGCCGCATCTAACTGCGCTAAAGGAATGTCAAAAAAACAGTCAGATAGGTCAGTCAAACTTTAATAATATATTAAAAACCAGCGTGATGTGGGCGCGCATGGAGTCGTATATCAACATGGACGGAGCTGCGTGAAAAAAGCCACCCGGCCTCTTCGCGTAAACTTCCCTTAACCACTCGCTCATCTTTTCTTCATCCATCCATCCCTTCGAGTTAGCTTTTATGATGACGCCGGCTGGAAAGGTCTCTTTTGGCAAGGTCTTCCTTTTGAATATCACCATGGGTGGAAGTTTCTGGCCATTAGCATGGCAAGCTAGAACCACAGTGAAGGATGACTTCTCATTCCCTGTGGTGCGAATATTCACCGTACGTGCTCCCGTTGTATCCACAGTGCGGTTCACAGGAATATCAAAAGTCAGTGGAACCTCGTCCATGTTGATAATGTTCTCTGGCCGGATCTTTTTTTCAGCTATCTTGTTTTTACAATATGCACGGAAAGTAGCCAGCTTTTCTTGAAAGTCTTTAGGCAGTTGCTGTGAAATAGTAGTCCGTGTGCGGATGGAGAGATTGCGTCTTTTCATGAACCGGAAACCTGTCGCTTAGTAGGAGCCATTTTGTGGTCTTTACAGATGTAAACACACAAAGGAAATGAAACGTAATATCCGCGCGCTTCTTCTTCTTCTTCTTCTTCTTCTTCTTCTACGCGGGCGGGTGGTTGCTTACAGTAGAAGAAGAAGCGCTTCCTGTTCTATGGGGGCGGGTGCTTACCTTGGCGGTTGCTTGCGTAGAAGAAGAAGCACTTCCTCTTCTACGGGGAAAAAAGATGGCGGCTGTTTACCGTAGTTGCGAGACCGAAACTTTATGAAAATGAATCTTAATATTAATCCATATATAAAGCGCACCGGGTTATAAGCCGCACTGTCAGCTTTTGAGTAAATTTGTGGTTTTTAGGTGCGGCTAATAGTGCGGAAAATACGGTATGTGTACCATGAATTGATTTACATGGACCCCTTATTGGGGTGTTACCATTTAGTGGTCAATTGTACGGAATATGTACTTCACTGTGCAATCTACTAATAAATGTTTCAATCAATCAAAAAAAAAAACCACACCATCTTTGTTTTCTACCTATCAACTGTCAGTTTAGGCTGCTCGCCGGCTCCTCATCACCACTTCAAGATGGCGGCCCAATTTCTCGCGTCACAGCAGCCAATGCTGCGTCTACTTATACGATGTCTATGGCTGCATGGACAGACTTGTCATACGCATGCGCAGTAGCGATGGGCTATACATCTCTTCAGAACAGTGGTACTTGGGCTACAAAATAAAAAAATAAAGCGCTTTACCACCAAGTCGTAGACTTACCTCTCATGTACTCGATAGTACCGTCCAATACCAGGTTGAGTAACGGGTCGAACCCTTTCAGAACCCCGCTAGCTGAAAGGGGAAAACATAGCAATGACGTCATCATGTAACCATGTTGGCGTGAACAATTAACTCACCTTCTCGTCCTCCTTGGAACTTAACCCGAATTGGCTTGTCGATGTATTTGGACAAGTCGAAGATACTCTCCTTCTTCTTCTTGTCTTTGTCCTAACAAACACACAAGAGCCTCGTCATTTAGTCGCACGCCAGTTAGCCGCAGCAAGGCTAACCCCGGGTTAGCCTGCCTGTAAAAACCCACTATTTTAAAACCACATTTCACACCCGCGCCGTGTCTCGAAAGACAGCGACGTGTAGCACGCTGCTGGCGAATAAGCGCGTCGGAGAACGTCGACGACAGCGAAGCGTGTGAAGTTTGAAAATGATAACGAAAAAAACAATTCGGACTCACCGCCATGTTTGCTGAGCGACGCGGAAGTACAACTTTGGACTTCCGGCGGGCTCGGCCAATCAGAGTGAAGAGGGGGAGGAAATGGAGGGAACGACGTCACTGTTTAAAAAAAAAAAGCTGAGTCACAAACATGCTAATGCTATCTAATGAATGTATTGTGTCGGTGCTACAGCATTAATACTAATAATGTTCGCGTTTTATTACAGTAACAAACTAAAGAAGACAACAATGAGCAGTACATGCGCATTCTAGGCAGGTGGGTGAAAGTGAGGAGACATTAAGGTGATACACCTAAATGATACAGGTATGTCATTTATGTCTTTGTGTACATAATTGTGTGAATGCTCCAAAACATTCACACATATGTTTTCTACACCAAAATGCATCTATAGGCGAGGGCGGACCTACGTCACTTCCGCCTGCCAATCCCCTAGCAACCGGTCGACCATATTGAATTTGTTGAAAACAAACCAGCTCACAGCGAACACAGCATTGACAGAAAAGGCATTTAACGAGGTTTCACGGCATTTTAAACTGTTCTAAATGGCGTATGATTATGTAAATAGTCTTTCCAGTGAGGCTAGGTTAAGATACGAGTTAAAATGTTCTGTAGTTGGATTAAACGACTGCCCTTACCGCCTTCCAGCAGATGCGTGGACTGATAATCCTACACAATGGCCGGACATGGAATTTGGAAATCTTTATGTCTACCTCACAAGCGCACCAGGTCGGTTGTTAGCTTCGGTTGTTATATAACGAATAAATCACATAAAAATTGTTAAATCACCCAAGGTATGTTGATAAATGATAATAAGGATGACACGGTGGCTACCAGTATCTGTATATTTATTATATCTGTAGAGAGCTCATTCAAATTCAGTTCAGTATTATGATTTATTATTTGCTGAATTACTGGAAATAGCCTTTATACCGTATGTTATTGTTGTGCAACAACAACAACTTCAGCTGTCGAACGTTATTCAGTAAAAATTCAACGGGTTCAACATTAGCACGGACCAAGTTGTGGTTAAGAAGGTGGATTTTTGTTCCTTATATTTACCAGAAACGAAGTGATCCGAACACACGACCCGGGATTTTGGGGGACTCCAGTGAGAACCGTCCTCGTTTTCCCGGTGTAAAGCTGCGAGCCATTTGTCTCGTCTCTGTGGGCTTTTAGCACGCTTTGGCAGAACAAAATACGACCTTTGTTTTCCCTGTTTCCAGTTGTGGTTTGCACAACCAAAAACAACACAGTTTTTTGGCATTTTGGAGGCAGAATGACGGGTTTAATCAGCGCAGGTCGACAGGTTAAAGAGTAATGGCGACGGTTTGTTTTCAACGCCAGTCAGGTTGCTATGGCTCGAAGAACCCGTATGTAGCTCAGTTGCCCGGATGTCGGCCCTGCCCCATAGGCGAGGGCGGACCTACGTCACTTCCGCCTGCCAATCCCCTAGCAACCGGTCGACCATATTGAATTCGTTGAAAACAAACCAGCTCACAGCGAACACAGCATTGACAGAAAAGGCATTTAACGAGGTTTCACGGCATTTTAAACTGTTCTAAATGGCGTATGATTATGTAAATAGTCTTTCCAGTGAGGCTAGGTTAAGATACGAGTTAAAATGTTCTGTAGTTGGATTAAACGACTGCCCTTACCGCCTTCCAGCAGATGCGTGGACTGATAATCCTACACAATGGCTGGACATGGAATTTGGAAATCTTTATGTCTACCCAGGCCCGGCCCTAACCAATCTGGCGCCCTAGGCAAGATTTTAGGTGGTGCCCCCACCCACATCGGCAGTGAAGTGTATATACTCACAAGAAACCGAATAGCTTTGTCTTTGAGCTTTTTTATTTACTTACAACTATCCATCCATCCATTTTCTACCGCTTATTCCCTTTTGGGGCCGCGGGGGCGCTGGAGCCTATCTCAGCTACAATCGGGCGGAAGGCGGGGTACACCCTGGACAAGTCGCCACCTCATCGCAGGGCCAACACAGATAGACAGACAACATTCACACTCACATTCACACACTATACCTAATATATAAAGGGGTGGAAAAGTGACTATTACCTGCAGGGCAAACATTAGCTAACCAGAAGGCAATAATAATGTAAACAAAAAAACACCTGCTTAAAAGATCTAATACAAATGTTCCTGAGGAATGTAAGGTGGGAGTACTGTAATTACCTAACGTTACATTATTATTTTCCATAACAATTTAGCCCCCCTCCACAAAATTAACCCGACGTTAAAACAGAACAAGCTATTTATTGATTAGCAATTGCCGAATCATGTAACATTAGCTTAATGCTAAAAAGCCAGGTTACTATCACATCCTGTAACAGACAAATAATTTCATGTAGGCTAACGTTACCTACCTGCTACCTCTGTCTTTTCTCGTTTCTCCTCCTCTTCTTATCTCTTTTTTCTTCCCTGTGTTGATTTTTTGATGTGGTGACGTCCAAAAAGAGTCATGATACAGGAAGGGAGGGGGCGCACCGTGCGGGGGGGAGGGGCGTAATGTTGTAACAAATAATATTTCTATTAAATAGGCTTTACTTTGCATTTTAATTAACATGGGATTATTTTTTTGTATTTAGAAATAATAGTACCAACTTTTTATTTTATTTTTTTTTCTCCAACATTTGTGGCACTGGCGTGGCGCCCTTAGCATTTGCCTATACGGCCTATGCCACGGGCCGGCCCTGTGTCTACCTCACAAGCGCACCAGGTCGGTTGTTAGCTTCGGTTGTTATATAACGAATAAATCACATAAAAATGGTTAAATCACCCAAGGTATGTTGATAAATGATAATAAGGATGACACGGTGGCTACCAGTATCTGTATATTTATTATATCTGTAGAGAGCTCATTCAAATTCAGTTCAGTATTATGATTTATTATTTGCTGAATTACTGTTCCTTTTTTTAACTGAATTATTTATTTAAAATTACAGGCATTTTTGCAGCAGGCTCAATGTTTTTACACTCATTTGTCCTTTCCGTTAGATCACTGAAAGGTAGTCGTTTCCCACAGTGTTTCTTTGTACTTTTTGAGTTCTCTGCTGCCGATTCACGCTTTGAAGTTGTCAGTTGATGTCGCTCGTAACTGTCCATCCTACGGGATGCCTTCTTTCCACTCTGTGGCAGGTGAGGTAAGATAGATGGTGCATAATCAGGGTGCATGGGATTCTTTACAGGTCGTCCTGAGAGGGAAAAAATGAAAAAAATATTGAGAGATTTGAGGGCTACAACTACAAGTAATGTTTGATTACAACAAAGGAGACTTGCAGACAGCATTTCACGACTGTCTTGAAAAGTTGATTAAATGGCAACATGAAAATTATAGGGTTTATTGGTTTTTAAAAACCCAACCGTTAAGTGCAAATTTAAATCCATCCATCCATCCATCTTCTTCCGCTTATCCGAGGTCGGGTCGCGGGGGCAGCAGCTTAAGCAGGGAAGCCCAGACTTCCCTCTCCCCAGCCACTTCGTCCAGCTCTTCCTGTGGGACCCCGAGGCGTTCCCAGGCCAGCCGGGAGACATAGTCTTCCCAACGTGTCCTGGGTCTTCCCCGCGGCCTCCTACCGGTGGGACGTGCCCTAAACACCTCCCTAGGGAGGCGTTCGGGTGGCATCCTGACCAGATGCCCGAACCACCTCATCTGGCTCCTCTCGATGTGGAGGAGCAGCGGCTTTACTTTGAGCTCCTCCCGGATGGCAGAGCTTCTCACCCTATCTCTAAGGGAGAGCCCCGCCACCCGGCGGAGGAAACTCATTTCGGCCGCTTGTACCCGTGATCTTGTCCTTTCGGTCATAACCCAAAGCTCATGACCATAGGTGAGGATGGGAACGTAGATCGACCGGTAAATTGAGAGCTTTGCCTTCCGGCTCAGCTCCTTCTTCACCACAACGGATCGATACAGCGTCCGCATTACTGAAGACGCCGCACCGATCCGCCTGTCGATCTCACGATCCACTCTTCCCCCACTCGTGAACAAGACTCCGAGGTACTTGAACTCCTCCACTTGGGGCAAGATCTCCTCCCCAACCCGGAGATGGCACTCCACCCTTTTCCGGGCGAGAACCATGGACTCGGACTTGGAGGTGCTGATTCTCATCCCAGTCGCTTCACACTCAGCTGCGAACCGATCCAGTGAGAGCTGAAGATCCTGGCCAGATGAAGCCATCAGGACCACATCATCTGCAAAAAGCAGAGACCTAATCCTGCAGCCACCAAACCAGATCCCCTCAACGCCTTGACTGCGCCTAGAAATTCTGTCCATAAAAGTTATGAACAGAATCGGTGACAAAGGGCAGCCTTGGCGGAGTCCAACCCTCACTGGAAACGTGTCCGACTTACTACCGGCAATGCGGACCAAGCTCTGGCACTGATCATACAGGGAGCGGACTGCCACAATCAGACAGTCCGATACCCCGTACTCTCTGAGCACTCCCCACAGGACTTCCCGAGGGACACGGTCGAATGCCTTCTCCAAGTCCACAAAACACATGTAGACTGGTTGGGCAAACTCCCATGCACCCTCAAGGACCCAAATTTAAATGAAACCGGTTTTCGAAAATAGCCTTTATACCGTATGTTATTGTTGTGCAACAACAACAACTTCAGCTGTCGAACGTTATTCAGTAAAAATTCAACGGGTTCAACATTAGCATGGACGGTATAGCCAAGTTGTGGTTAAGAAGGTGGATTTTTGTTCCTTATATTTACCAGAAACGAAGTGATCCGAACACACGACCCGGGATTTTGGGGGACTCCAGTGAGAACCGTCCTCGTTTTCCCGGTGTAAAGCTGCGAGCCATTTGTCTCGTCTCTGTGGGCTTTTAGCACGCTTTGGCAGAACAAAATACGACCTTTGTTTTCCCTGTTTCCAGTTGTGGTTTGCACAACCAAAAACAACACAGTTTTTTGGCATTTTGGAGGCAGAATGACGGGTTTAATCAGCGCAGGTCGACAGGTTAAAGAGTAATGGCGACGGTTTGTTTTCAACGCCAGTCAGGTTGCTATGGCTCGAAGAACCCGTATGTAGCTCAGTTGCCCGGATGTCGGCCCTGCCCCATTGATACTGTGTCGATACTGTGTCACTAAATACTGACATCTGCTGGACATTAAAAATCCCTACAGGCAACCTATGGACCGACTGATTTTATGCCCACTAGGGCATAAAATCAGTGTCAGTTAAAACTACTTCTTGGGTACTGATTAATGCGAAGGGCTACCAGTTTGATACACACTTAAATAAATAAATATATTGTCATTTGTAAGTTACACGTAAGTGTGATTTAAACAAGAATAGCTAAATAAATACATTTATATATATAAAAAAATGGGTATTTCTGTCTGTCATTCCGTCGTACATTTTTTTTTTCCCTTTTACGGAAGGTTTTTTGTAGAGAATAAATGATGAAAAAAACACTTAATTGAACAGTTTAAAAGAGGAGAAAACACGAAAAAAATTAAAATACAATTTTGAAACATAGTTTATCTTCAATTTCGACTCTTTAAAATTCAAAATTCATCCATCCATCCATCCATCCATCTTCTTCCGCTTATCCGAGGTCGGGTCGCGGGGGCAGCAGCCTAAGCAGGGAAGCCCAGACTTCCCTCTCCACCAGCCACTTCATCCAGCTCCTCCCGGGGGACCCCGAGGCGTTCCCAGGCCAGCCGGGAGACATAGTCTTCCCAACGTGTCCTGGGTCTTCCCCGCGGCCTCCTACCGGTCGGACGTGCCCTAAACACCTCCCTAGGGAGGCGTTCGGGTGGCATCCTGACCAGATGACCGAACCACCTCATCTGGCTCCTCTCGATGTGGAGGAGCAGCGGCTTTACTTTGAGCTCCTCCCGGATGGCAGAGCTTCTCACCCTATCTCTAAGGGAGAGCCCCGCCACCCGGCGGAGGAAACTCATTTTGGCCGCTTGTACCCGTGATCTTGTCCTTTCGGTCACAACCCAAAGCTCATGACCATAGGTGAGGATGGGAACGTAGATCGACCGGTAAATTGAGAGCTTTGCCTTCCGGCTCAGCTCCTTCTTCACCACAACGGACCGATACAGCGTCCGCATTACTGAAGACACGGTCGAATGCCTTCTCCAAGTCCACAAAACACATGTAGACTGGTTGGGCAAACTCCCATGCACCCTCAAGGACCCTGCCGAGAGTATAGAGCTGGTCCACAGTTCCACGACCAGGACGAAAACCACACTGTTCCTCCTGAATCCGAGGTTCGACTATCCGGCGTAGCCTCCTCTCCAGTACACCTGAATAGACCTTACCGGGAAGTGTGATCCCACGATAGTTAGAACACACCCTCCGGTTCCCCTTCTTAAAGAGAGGAACCACCACCCCGGTCTGCCAATCCAGAGGTACCGCCCCCGATGTCCACGCGATGCTGCAGAGTCTTGTCAACCAAGACAGCCCCACAGCATCCAGAGCCTTAAGGAACTCCGGGCGGATCTCATCCACCCCCGGGGCCTTGCCACCGAGGAGCTTTTTAACTACCTCAGCAACCTCAGCCCCAGAAATAGGAGAGCCCACCACAGACTCCCTAGGCACTGCTTCCTCATAGGAAGACGTGTTGGTGGGATTGAGGAGGTCTTCGAAGTATTCCCTCCACCGATCCACAACATCCGCAGTCGAGGTCGGGAAGTCCTGTGGGGAGTGCTCAGAGAAATTCAAAATTCAACCGACAAAAAGAAGAGAAAAACTAGCTAATTGAATCTTTTTGAAAAAATTAAAAAAATATTTTATGGAACATCATTACTAATTTTTCCTGATTAAGATACATTTTAGAATTTTGATGACATGTTTTAAATTGGTTAAAATCCAATCTGCACTTTGTTAGAATATTTAACAAATTGGACCAAGCTATATTTCTAACAAAGACAAATCAGTATTTCTTCTAGATTTTCCAGAACAAAATTTTTAAAAGAAATTCAAAATACTTTGAAATAAGATTTAAATTTGATTCTACAGATTTTCTAGATTTGCCAGAATAATTTTTTTGAATTTTAATCGTAGTAAGTTTGAAGAAATATTTCAAATATTCTTCGTCGAAAAAACAGAAGCTAAAGTATTTATTATTCTTTACAATTAAAAAAAAAAAAAAAATACTTGAACATTGATTTAAATTGTCAGGAAAGAAGAGGAAGAAATTTAAAAGGTAAAAAGGTATATTTGTTTAAAAATCCTAAAATCATTTTTAAGATTGTATTTTTTCTCTAAAATTGTATTTCTAAAAGTAATAAGAAGCAAAGTAAAAAAATAAATGAATTTATTTAAACAAGTGAAGACCCATCCATCCATCCATTTTCTACCGCTTATTCCAAGTGAAGACCAAGTCTTTAAAATATTTTCTTGGATTTTCAAATTCTATTTGAGTTTTGTCTCTTTTAGAATTAAAAAATGTCGAGCAAAGCGAGACCAGCTTGCTAGTAAATAAATACAATTTAAAAAATAGAGGCAGCTCACTGGTAAGTGCTGCTTGTCATGACTAGGACTGTGGCTGGGTTTGTTCTCCCGTGGTGCAAATGAGCATTTGGACCAGACATGGCGTGAAGGTGAAGACATTATTTATTTTAAACTATCAAAAAAGGAATAAACAAAAAGCGCGCACAGTGGCGGAGAATAAAACTAGACTTTAAACACAAAACTTGCACATTGGCAGAAACTATGAACAATTAAACAAAACACTAACTGTGGCTTAACAAACAAAAACTTACTTGGCATGGAACCGGCATGAAAAAAAGAGTAGCAAGGGTCATCAGGGTGTGGAGAGTGTGCAGGAGCATAAATGTGGTGATGTCGTCAGAACGAACAACAGAAAATGAATGAACTTAAATACTATGGACATGATTAGTGAAAGCAGGTGCGTGACTCAAAACGTGAAACAGGTGCGTGACGTGACAGGTGAAAACTAATGGTTGCTATGGTGACAAGAGTGCACAATGAGTCCAAACGTGGAACAGGTGCGTGACGTGACAGGTGAAACTAATGGTTGCTATGGTGACAAAACAAAACAAAAGTGCACAAAAAGTCCAAAATTTAAACCGAACATTACTAAAACAAAACATGATCACACAGACATGACACTGCTATTTGAGTTATTTTTACAACAGGCAAGCGGGCTACTCATCTGGTCCTCACGGGCTACCTGGTGCCCGCGGGCACCGCGTTGGTGACCCCTGCCCTAGTATATACAATAATATAAACCAAGTCATTGTATTTCATTTAGGATTATTTCATATCTTCATTTAAATAAAAATATATTTTTATCTTTTTTAGATACAGTCAATAAATAATGTGAACATGTATCATAACATGGAAATCGAAGAGAACGTGTTGTGGATGATTGTGGACTGGGAATTGTTTTAATTTTATTTTTTTTACACATTTTTATTAAAAAAATAAAAAAAGTTTTTCCGACGTATTTAGACGATTTCTCTTCTTAGTTATTATTTCTCCGGCTGTAGAAAAGAGCCGCTCACAGGGCACAGAGGAGGCGTCAGTGCGACACAGTTGGCGTATCGGTCACGTGACCAAAACAGCTCATGATCGGTCACGTGACTTTCTAAAAGCGGTACGCGCACCGACACAGGGTTTCGCTCTATGAGCTCGACGCATGCGCCGATGCATCGGTGTTGCCGGACCCATCACTAATACTAATAATGTTCGTGTTTTATTACAGTAACGAACTAAAGAAGACAACAATGAGCAGTACATACGCATTCTAGGCGGGTGGGTGAAAGTGAGGAGACATTAAGGTGATACAGGTATGTCATTTATGTCTTTGTGTACATAATTGTGTGAATGCTCCAAAACATTCATTTTTTATACACCAAAATTCATCTATTTATTGAACTTCTTCTTCTTCTTCTCTGGATTTTGGCGCGCTCCACCTTCCACATTTTTCACCCGAAAAATTCCCAGGTTTCCCAGAATTCCAGGTTTTCTGGGACATTTCTCCCATTCAAAATGAATTGGCCATTTTTCTAACTTACGCCATTTCCACATTTTTCAACCGATTAAAGTTAAAAAGTTAAAGTACCAATGATTGTCACACACACACTAGGTGTGGCGAAATTATTCTCTGCATTTAACCCATCACCCTTGATCACCCCCTGGGAGGTGAGGGGAGCAGTGGGCAGCAGCGGTGGCCGCGCCCGGGAATCATTTTTGGTGATTTAACCCCCAATTCCAACCCTTGATACTGAGTGCCAAGCAGGGAGGTAATGGGTCCCATTTTTATAGTCTTTGGTATGACTCGGCCGGGGTTTGAACCCACAACCTACCGATCTCAGGGCGGACACTCTAACCACTAGGCCACTGAGTAGATGCGCCGATGCATCGGTGTTGCCGGACCCATCACTAATTCACACATATGTTTTCTACACCAAAATTCATCTACTTATTGAACTTCTTCTTCTTCTCTGGATTTTGGCGCGCTCCACCTTCCACATTTTTCACCCGAAAAATTCCCAGGTTTCCCAGAATTCCAGGTTTTCTGGGACATTTCTCCCATTCAAAATGAATTGGCCATTTTTCTAACTTCCGCCATTTCCACATTTTTCAACCGATTCAAACCATTCTACCTTCAACACATTACACCACACTTGCCAACCTTGAGATCTCCGAATTCGGGGGTTGGGGGTTGGGATACATACCTGCCAACTACTCCGGTTTTCCCGTAATTAGTACGGTTTTCATCAACCTATTCCGGGTTACGGTTGCAGTGATAAAAAATAAGGTTTTTCATTAATTAAAAAAAACATTTTTTTTTAAATGCGCGAGGCTATTTATAGCACCGCTGCCAAGCACAAGGCCATTGTTTCCAAACGAGCGAACGATCATGGAATCAGCCGGAGAAAAATCGCAAACGAGTCTTAAACCGAAAAGAAAACTGCAGTCATTCCGTGAAGAATATTCAAAAGGGTTCCAAAAAGGGTGAAAACTACGCGAATTGCACCTTGTGCAGACAAGATTTTTCGATCGGACACGGAGGAATTAGCGATGTAAAAGACCACGTTGGGACAAAAGAACACAAGTCTAATGCCGTTGCTAGCGATACAAGTGGAAAACTTTCAACGTTTTTCGGATTTTAGCCACAAAAAGGTAATGACACCAATGTTATCTATTGGAATTGTTTAGTACTGTTATACTGTTAAAAGTGTTTATACTATTTATGCTTTCAAGTCCAAGTTGAAGAAATCTTGTTAAATGTTGACAGCATAACTACCAAAATACAGAAGTATGTCCTTAATATTTTTGCAGTGCTATTTCTGTTGAAAAGTTCAAATGATTACATTAGAGATGTGATGTGCCACTTTTCAAGTGTCTGATGGCTTCAATTAATTTTCATTAATTTTTCATATTTTGAATTCTTTTGAAAGGTTTACAAAAAAACTACATTTGAATTGTAATTCCATGCTATTGACAGGACTATTAATTTTAATGAAGTTAGCTTACCATGTTTACAGTATGATAATTGTGATAGAAATGTGAATTTTAGGCACAGAATATTTTTTACAATTGAACAAGGCAGTAGATTATACAAGCTTGGACAGAAAGTTAATAATGACACCAATTTTTTTTTTAATGGAATTGTTTAGTACTGTTTTACCATTTGTTTACTGTAAAAAGTGTTTATACTTTCAATGAACAAATTGAAGTCTTGTGAAAGGTTGACAGGATAACTGGCATTAACTGTCAAAATAATTTCAAACTATTGAAGTTAGCTTACAGAATAAACATGTCAATCAACCCATATGATTTTTGCTGTAATATTTTTGTTTTGAAAAGTCACTGTGACTGATAGAAAAGTGATGGTTTTAGCAACATTTTAACCTGTCTGAATGCAATCAATCATTTTGCGTCGGGGGGCGAAGCCTGAACCCCCCACCAGGACTTTGTCCTGGACCTACCGGGGCCTGCGGCCCCCGGACCCTGGCTACTAGGTTTTTCTGATTTCAAAAGTTGGCAGGTATGGGAATATATTTTCAAGTATTTCTTATATTTATATATATCAGGCATGTGATTTTTCCGTCTATAGTCGGAAATCCGTCTTTTTTATCTCTGTAAAAATATAAAAAAATATTTTCCGTTTCCTTCGTTTTTTCCGACCTACAATGTGTGTTAAAATCTTGATCCGTCTCTTTGCTACACTTGCCAACAACTACGGTTTTCCCGTAAGGAGTACATCCATCCATCCATCCATCCATCCATCCATCTTCTTCCGCTTATCCGAGGTCGGGTCGCGGGGGCAGCAGCTTAAGCAGGGAAGCCCAGACTTCCCTCTCCCCAGCCACTTCGTCCAGCTCCTCCCGGGGGACCCCGAGGCGTTCCCAGGCCAGCCGGGAGAGATAGTCTTCCCAGCGTGTCCTGGGTCTTCCCCGTGGCCTCCTACCGGTCGGACGTGCCCGAAACACCTTCCTAGGGAGGCGTTCGGGTGGCATCCTGACCAGATGCCCGAACCACCTCATCTGGCTCCTCTCCATGTGGAGGAGCAGCGGCTTTACTTTAAGCTCCCCCCGGATGACAGAGCTTCTCACCCTATCTCTAAGGGAGAGCCCCGCCAATCGGCGGAGGAAACTCATTTCGGCCGCTTGTACCCGTGATCTTGTCCTTTCGGTCATGACCCAAAGCTCATGACCATAGGTGAGGATGGGAACGTAGATCGACCGGTAAATCGAGAGCTTTGCCTTCCGGCTCAGCTCCTTCTTCACCACAACGGATCGATATAGCATCCGCATTACTGAAGACGCCGCACCGATCCGCCTGTCGATCTCACGATCCACTCTTCCCCCACTCGTGAACAAGACTCCGAGGTACTTGAACTCCTCCACTTGGGGCAAGATCTCCTCCCCAACCCGGAGATGGCACTCCACCCTTTTCCGGGCGAGAACCATGGACTCGGACTTGGAGGTGCTGATTCCCATCCCAGTCGCTTCACACTCGGCTGCGAACCGATCCAGTGAGAGCTGATTTGCAGATGATGTGGTCCTGATGGCTTCCTCCGGCCAAGATCTTCAGCTCTCACTGGATCGGTTCGTAAGGAGTACAGTTTTTGATAATCTAGTGGTAAAAACTACGGTTTTCCATAAAAAATTAACTTAAAAATCGAAGCTACGTAGCGAAGCAATCATCACTGATTATTGGTTGGTTTACATATAAGAACATCTATGATTGGTTGGTGGTTTACTATGATGAGGCAAGATAGGGTGGGTCATCAAACCAGGAAGGGAAATCACAACATATCTTAAATGACGACAAGAGTCGGAGAGGAGAAGAGTGAATATTCAAGCGGGCGATTTATATATTTAAAAAAACTAGTGGATGATGGCAGAGGGATCTTTTAGCGACGTCCAGGAAATCCACAATGTGTCTACTTGGCCAGATTTGGACAAATATATGCGTCTGGATAAAACAATGCCCAAAACATTCATTTTAGTTGTTTACCATGTAAGCTCAAATCAAAACTGCTCTCGACATGGAAGACGGGGAATACACATTTAAGAACACAGGTCCAGGCACCTGTGTTCTTAAAGCCCTGGACCTGTGGCCCCCAGACCCCCAGTTTTTTTTCAGTCTTTTTCATTAAGTTCAAATCACATGCCTGATATATATATATATATATATATATATATATATATGTATGTGTGGGGAAAAAATCACAAGACTATTTCATCTCTACAGGCCTGTTTCATGAGGGGGGTACCCTCAATCGTCAGGAGATTTTAATGGGAGCATTCGCATACCATGGTTTATATAGGGCACAGAGTGGGTGGGTACAGGCTGGCCTAGGGGCGTGGTGATTGGTTCCAATCACCACAGGCTGGCCTAGGGCAATCACCACGCCCCTAGGCCAGCCTGTACCCACCCACTCTGTGCCCTATATAAACCATGGTATGCGAATGCTCCCATTAAAATCTCCTGACGATTGAGGGTACCCCCCTCATGAAACAGGCCTGTAGAGATGAAATAGTCTTGTGATTTTTTTCCCCACACATACATATATTGCGCTCTACTACGGTATCGAGCACTATTTTTTGGATAACCTTATTAAGACATATATATATATATATATATATTTATATATATATTAGAGATGCGCGGTTTGCGGGCACGTCCGCGGATTATCCGCGGATCGGGCGGTTGAAATAAAAAAAAATTAGATTTTAAATAGATTCAGGCGGGTGGCAGTTAAACCAATTGGGAAATATATATACATAGTTAAATGTTGTTACCCACATACGAAAAACGAGCAGGCACCTGCAGCATATGCCACAACAGAAGAAGAAAAAAAAAAGAGATGGACATTTTTACGGAGCAGAGAAGGCCCCCGACGCCTCGCCGGGGTCCGGGACCGAGGCCCCTTCCCCCGAGAGGGCCCCACCGGGAGCCGTAGCTGAGGCGATCCGCGAGAAGGGCCCGACGCACGTCCAGGGTCACCACCGCGCCCACCGCACCGACACCCCGCCTCGTCCGCCTTCGCCGCGGCCGGCGTCACGCGCAGCAGGTAAGCAGCTTATCTGCCCGCCACCCCCGTGGCCGGGGGCTCGTAACAGGGGTCACTCCGCGCGCTCCGCCCGCGCAGCTTACCTGCCCGCCACCCCTGTTGCCGGGGGCGCGTAACAGGGGTCACTCCGCGTGCAGTGCGCTCACGAAAGGGGTGGGGCTCACCCTGGTTGATATAGACAGCAGCTAGGACGGTGGCCATGGAAGTCGGAACCCGCTAAGGAGTGTGTAACAACCCACCTGCCGAATCAACTAGCCCTGAAAATGGATGGCGCTGGAGCGTCGGGCCCATACCCGGCCGTCGCCGGCAGCGAGACGCGCTTGGAGGTGCGCTCAGCGCGGCTCCCATATGATTGCGCACTGGTGTGCGTCTGGGTCGTGACAGCGTGGCACGCGAATGTCTGTGCTGCATTGGATCAGTCTCCTTTCTTTAACAGGCAAAAGCTTTATAACCTCACTAATGCCTTGCATCGTCTATATTAGATATATAACAACGGGCGGGTGCGGGCGGATGGCGGGGGGGTGCGGTTCTGATCAAATGTTACATCGGGTGGATGGCGGATGGTTGACGACTTTCTGATGCGGTTGCGGATGAAATAATTGCCTATCCGCGCATCTCTAATATATATATATATATATATATATATTTATATATATATTTTTTTATATATATATATATATTTATATATATATATATACATATATTTATATATATATATTTATATATATATATATATATTTATATATATATATATATATATCTATATCTATATATTTATATATATATATTTATATATATATTTATATATATATATATATATATTTATATATATATATATCTATATATATATATATATATATATATTTATATATATATATTTATTTATATATTTATATATATATTTATATATATATATATATATTTATATATATATATATATATATTTATATATTTATATATATATTTATATATATATATATATATATATATACTTATATATATATTTTTTTTTTTATATATATATATATATATTTTTATATATATATATATATATATATATATATATATATATATGTATGTTAGGGCTGCGAATCTTTGGGTGTATAGCCCGCAGAGTTTTTTTGGGCTCTGGGAATCACTAATAAGCCAGAGTTCTTTGAACGCAGATTTCTTGCCGGGACATATGGTACAATACAATCAGCAAGATAGGCTGGAGCTAGACCGTGTAGTATTTTATACGTAAGTAGTAAAACCTTAAAGTCACATCTTAAGTGCACAGGAAGCCAGTGCAGGTGAGCCAGTATTGGCGTAATATGATCAAACTTTCTTGTTCTTGTCATAAGTCTGATTGGAAACTTTTTGGCTGTGTTGCACTGACCCAACAGTCAGTCTGGAGGGATGTCTATTTTTATCTCCAGCTGGTGGGCTGTAACCTGAAGGTCATTAGCTTCACGCAGAAGAGTTGTGACATGGCCGGCATATCAGACGTCCTTCTCTCAGAGCGGATAAACCAACTAGAATCTACTTTACAAGCTGACGTCACGCTGCAAGTGGATGGCGAGTCTTTTTACGTCAGCCGTCACCGGCTCGCTCAGCAGAGCCCCTACTTCCGGGCTCTGTTCTACGGCTGCGGCGTTGAACGCACCAAAAGGGAAATCGAGCTCAAAGGGATCCGCTTGCAGTATTTCAGGGTGCTGATGGACCACAGCCGGACTTCCGTTCTCGCTTTAAACAGAGAAAACGTTTTGGGGATCCTCGAGACCGCGGATTTCCTCCAGCTTGAGCGTGCCAAGCTTCTGTGTTGCAAGTTCCTTGAACGTGAGCTCCACGTCTGCAACTGCCTGGGAATGATGGCCTACGCCTGGCAACGAGGTTGCACTCAGCTGTACACCGCAGCAAAGCAGGTGGTCCTCACACACTTCTCCGCAATCGTCTCCGAGGAGGACTTCCTGTCTTTGCCTAAGGAGACCGTGGCACACCTCCTAGCCAGCGATGACCTGGCCATCTATAAAGATGACTTGGCCCTGGAAGCGACCCTTCGCTGGGTGTCATTCCACCCAAAACGAGAGGATCACTTTCTGGAGCTCATTGAGCTGGTGAGGCCCGAGTCTCTGTCCTTGCCGTTTGTCTCGAAGCTTCTTGAAACCATGACACAAAGTTCGGACCCCAGAGCCAAGCTTATCTGCATGCTGAATGAACATTTTCCCACTTCCTGGTCGCTCGGCAGGTCCCTGCAGAGGATTAGTGCCAAAGAAACCCTCTTTGTTCTGGGTGGACCTCATGATCAGGAGCAACAAGCATCCTATCAGTTTCATGCGCTCAGTGGAAGATGGCAAAACTGTTCGCCTCTGCAGAGGAAGAACCTCACACAGTATTCGGTGGCTTCAGTAGGTAATAGTCTATCCCATCTGTACTTTCAGCGTTCCCCCCCCTTTCTGACATTTTGGTCTATTTTCTCATCATGTAGGAGACAATGTGGTTGTGACAGGGGGCTATTTCCGTGATGTGCTGTGGTTCTGTGTGGACTGGGTGAGAACATACGAATGTGGGAACCAGCGTTGGGTGGATGGGCCCGCTCTGCAGAAGTCCAGACACAGCCACTGCTCCATTGCGGTTGATTCCATCCTGTATGTCCTCGGGGGAAGCATGGACGAAGGGCTAGTGGTTGACGTTGAGAGACTACTCCTGGGGTCAGGTGGAGGTTGGGAAAGCGTCAGCCCCATGATTCGGGCTGTGGAAAGAGCAGCGATAGCCGCTCTGGGCTCGTGTATCTACGTGGCGTGTGGCCTGGATGAAAACGGGGAGGCGTACGGCGGAATTCAGAAGTACGACACCAAAGAGGATCACTGGGATGTCGTCTCCTTTTCCCCTTTTCCACGGTGAGTCCATGAAAACCTTGCAGGTATGAAAACATCGCAATGTGTGACGATTCGGACCGTTCCGTAGATACGACCTGGTTGCGACCGAGCTGAACGGTGCGCTCTATCTGTTCGGAGGTCAAGCCTTGCGCTTCGACGTGGAGACGGACGAATGGACCGTGCTGGACGAGGAGTCTCTGGAGAAAAAGTTCTTCTGCGGCTGCGCCACGGTCAGCGGCCGGATATACCTGGCGTGTGAGAAAAAGGGCAACAAAGCACTCCCGAACATGGTTTTGTTTGACCCTTACACAGACACTTGCATGGAAGTGGACAACGCTATACCCTGTCCTGTGCCACTCAGAGGCTGCGTCACCATTAAAGTGCGTACATGAAGACGTGGGATGTTGAAAAGTCTCCGCATCCACATGAAGAACACTTTTACTTGGCACTGCTCGAATCTGATTCCATACTTGATTGTTTTGTGAATATTCTCATTTATCAAGTCATTGTCTTGGCGGGTACCTGCTAGTCATACCTCAATTTAAACTTGTACTGAGAAATTAAGTTATTTTGTGTTGTGTTCTCTTAAAACAGAGTGGTAAATATGAATATATATATATATACAGGTAAAAGCCAGTAAATTAGAATATTTTGAAAAACTTGATTTATTTCAGTAATTGCATTCAAAAGGTGTAACTTGTACATTATATTTATTCATTGCACACAGACTGATGCATTCAAATGTTTATTTCATTTAATTTTGATGATTTGAAGTGGCAACAAATGAAAATCCAAAATTCCGTGTGTCACAAAATTAGAATATTACTTAAGGCTAATACAAAAAAGGGATTTTTAGAAATGTTGGCCAACTGAAAAGTATGAAAATGAAAAATATGAGCATGTACAATACTCAATACTTGGTTGGAGCTCCTTTTGCCTCAATTACTGCGTTAATGCGGCGTGGCATGGAGTCGATGAGTTTCTGGCACTGCTCAGGTGTTATGAGAGCCCAGGTTGCTCTGATAGTGGCCTTCAACTCTTCTGCGTTTTTGGGTCTGGCATTCTGCATCTTCCTTTTCACAATACCCCACAGATTTTCTATGGGGCTAAGGTCAGGGGAGTTGGCGGGCCAATTTAGAACAGAAATACCATGGTCCGTAAACCAGGCACGGGTAGATTTTGCGCTGTGTGCAGGTGCCAAGTCCTGTTGGAACTTGAAATCTCCATCTCCATAGAGCAGGTCAGCAGCAGGAAGCATGAAGTGCTCTAAAACTTGCTGGTAGACGGCTGCGTTGACCCTGGATCTCAGGAAACAGAGTGGACCGACACCAGCAGATGACATGGCACCCCAAACCATCACTGATGGTGGAAACTTTACACTAGACTTCAGGCAACGTGGATCCTGTGCCTCTCCTGTCTTCCTCCAGACTCTGGGACCTCGATTTCCAAAGGAAATGCAAAATTTGCTTTCGTCAGAAAACATGACTTTGGACCACTCAGCAGCAGTCCAGCTCTTTTTTTCCTTAGCCCAGGTGAGACGCTTTGCGCGCTGTTTCTTGGTCAACAGTGGCTTGACACGAGGTATGCGGCAGTTGAAACCCATGTCTTTCAAGCGTCTCTTGGTGGTGGATCTTGAAGCACTGACTCCAGCAGCTGTCCACTCCTTCTGAATCTCCCCCACATTTTTGAATGGTTTTTTTTTCACAATCTTGACCAGGGCGCGGTGATCCCTATCGCTTGTACACTTTTTCTGACCACAGTTTTTCCTTCCCTTTGCCTCTCCATTAATGTGTTTGGACACAGAGCTCTGAGAACAGCCAGCCTCTTCAGCAATAACCTTTTGTGTCTTTCCCTCCTTGTGCAATGTGTCGATGGTTGCCTTTTGGACAGCTGTTAAATCTGAAGTCTTCCCCATGTTTGTGTAGGCTTCAGAACTGGACTGAGAGACCATTTAAAGCCCTTTGCAGGTGTTTTGAGTTAATCAGCTGATTAGTTTGTGGCACCAGGTGTCTTCAAAATTTAACCCTTACACAATATTCTAATTTTGTGACACACGGAATTTTGGATTTTCATTTGTTGCCACTTCAAATCATCAAAATTAAATGAAATAAACATTTGAATGCATCAGTCTGTGTGCAATGAATAAATATAATGTACAAGTTACACCTTTTGAATGCAATTACTGAAATAAATCAAGTTTTTCAAAATATTCTAATTTACTGGCTTTTACCTGTATGTATATATATGTGTGTATATGTGTGTATATATATATATATATATATATATATATATATATATATATATATATATATATATATATATATATATATATATATATATATATGTGTGTATATATGTGTATATATATATGTATGTATATATGTGTATGTATGCATGTGTATATATGAATGTGTATATGTGTATATATGTATGTATATATGTATTTGTGTGTATATATATACATATATGTATATGTATGTATGTGTATATGTATATATATATATGTGTGTATTTGTATATATATGTGTGTATATGTATATATATGTGTGTGTATTTGTATATATATGTGTGTATATATGTGTATATGTGTGTATATATATATATATATATGTATATGTGTGTATATATGTGTGTATATATATATATATGTATGTATATATGTGTATGTATGCATGTGTATATATGAATGTGTATATGTGTATATATGTATGTATATATGTATTTGTGTGTATATATATACATATGTATGTATATACAGTATATGTATGTATATATGTGAATTGTATGTATATATGTGTATGTATATGAATGTACGTGTATATATGTATGTGTATATGTATAAGTGTATATATGTGTATGTATGTGTATATATGAATGTGTATATGTATTTGTGTGTATATATACATACATACATATGTATGTATATATGTGAATGTATATGTATATATGTGTATGTATGTGAATGTATGTGTATATATGTATATGTATGTATATATATATGTATATATGTATGTCTATATGCATATGTGTGTATATATGTATGTATATAAATACTTTATGTATGGTTTTATGTGACTGTATATGTATATATGTGTATGTATATATGAATGTATGTACATATATGTATATGTATGCATGTGTGTGGATATATATATATATATATATATATATATATATATATATATATATATATATACATATATATATATATATATATATATAATCTTTTTTACTATTTATATTACTATTTTATTGTGTATGCACCTTAGGGCAGTGGTCCCCAACTACCGGGCCACGGCCCGGTACCGGTCCGTGGATCGATTGGTACCAGGCCGCACAAGAAATAAAAAAATAGAAAATTAATTTTTATTTTTTTTATTAAATCAACATAAAAAACACAAGATACACTTACAATTAGTGCACCAACCCAAAAAACCTCCCTAACCCATTCACACAAAAGGGTTGTTTCTTTCTGTTATTAATATTCTGGTTCCTAAATTATATATCAATACAGTCTGCAAGGGATACAGTCCGTAAGCATGCATGATTGTATTTTTTTATGACAAACAAAAAATAATAATAAAAAAACACCATCCCCCCCCCCCGGTCCGTGGGACAAATTTGCAGTTACAAAAAGGTTGGGGACCACTGCCTTAGGGGATCTGCTCCAATTTCGTCGTTCTTTGAACCTGTTCACTGTAACAATGACAATAAAACTATATTCTATTCTATTTCGACATTGTCCCACATTGAGTCCTTAATATGTGAAGTTAGCATATTTTACTTTTTCTCCCCCCAACCGCATGCATGTGTGGAAAGAAACATGTCTTCATCACAGGGAGGCTTCGATCCACTTTTAATACAAAGGAAACATGGAAAAAGATGCACAAACATGATTTAGCTCTTTTTGGGGGGTTCTCCATATTGTTGTTTAACACTTTCTTAAGAGCACACTTGTGGATCTCTGTTGTGTGTTGCCAACAATCTGTCCCGTGATGTTCCACAATACATATTTGGGAAGTACAAGCTCTTTAAGTGCCAGTTTGTTGACCATTTATGCGTCACGGTCAAGTCACGCTTGCCCTACAAGGTGGCGTAAAAACGGCATCTAAGGCACAAAGCTAATGTGGCTAAAGTTGCGCAAACAAAACAACATGGATGATATTAAAGTTGAAAAAGCACCAAAGTCCACACAATGGGAAGGAATGATTATATACATGTTATACTGGACATGAAGATATGGTCTTCATTGTGCTGCAGATGGCGCCAAATCTACTGTGACACTCTTGTGCAAAACACTGTTAGCGCCATATAAAGAATCCAGTCTTTATATTTGTATTTTTATCATAGTATAATGCAGTGTTTTTGTGAGATACAGTCTGGTGTGCCGTGGAGATGATCTAATTTAACCTATTTGGGTTAAAAATATTTTTTACGAACCAGTAATTATAGTCTGCAAATGATGTGTTGTTGTTGAGTGTCGGTGCTGTCTAGAGCTCGGCAGAGTAACCGTGTAATACTCTTCCATATCAGTAGGTGGCAGCAGGTAGCTAATTGCTTTGTAGATGTCCGGAACAATGGGAGGCAGCGTGCAGGTAAAAAGGTGTCTAATGCTTAAACCAAAAATAAACAAAAGGTTAGTGCCCCTAAGAAAAGGCATTGAAACTTAGCGAAGTCTATGCAGAACAAAACTAAAACTGAACTGGCTGCAAAGTAAACAAAAACAGAATGCTGGACGACAGCAAAGACTTACTGTGGAGCAAAGACGGCGTCCACAAAGTACATCCGAACATGACACGACAATCAACAATGTGCCCACAAAGAAGGATTAAAAACAACTGAAATATTCTTGATTGCTCAAAGGAAGACAAGAAAACTGCTACAGGAAAATACCAAAAAAAAAGAGAAAAAGCCACCAAAATAGGAGCGCAAGACAAGAAGTAAAACACTACACACAGGAAAAGAGCAAATAAGTCCAAATAAGTCAGTGTCATGTCTGTGTAATCATGTTTTGTTTAGCTATTGGACTTTTTAGTTTCTGGCTTTTCACTCCCTTGTCTTGTTTCCATGATTACCCATTAGTTTCACCTGTTTGGACTCATTGTGCACTCTTGTTTATCACCATAGCAACCCATTAGTTTTCACCTGTCACGTCACGCACCTGTTTTCGTTAATCATGTCTGTAGTATTTAAGTTCAGTGTTTTCAGTTTGTCTGTCTGGTGACATCTCCCGCATTTATGCTTCTGCACACTCTCCACACACCCTTAAGACCCTCGCTGCTATTTTTTTCATGTCCATCGTTCACGCTGCTCCTTTTTGTCCATGCCAAGTAAGTTTTGTTTATTATTGCCACAGTTAAGTGTTTTTTGTTGTTCATAGTTTTTGCCTTTGTGCAAGTATTTGGTTTCATAGTTTGTTCTCCGCCATTGTGCGCGCCTTTTCTTGACTTCCTTGTTTTGTATTTATAGCGTTCAATAAAAATGTTACTTACATTCCCGTCTCGCCCGAGCCAACTTTCCGTTGCATCCCGGAAAAGCATACACCCAAGACCAAGTCATGACAGTCAGGGTGTGATGTGACAGGTGGTGACAGTACACCTACTTTGAGACAAGAGCTATAGTGATGCATAATGCTTTAAAGTCATATCCAACAATCGCGACATTGACTTTTTACTGTCAACTGAGTTTTGTTTTTTTAATGATTTCTGCTGGTGGTGCATTTTTTCAACGCAAAAAATGTGCCTTGGCTCAAAAAAGGTTGAAAAACACTGGTATGATGTATATTGTCGGAGGCAGATATTTACATATATCCGAATTTAAGTGTTACTTCTTTTATTTCATAGTCATATTTGAAAACAGCTCGTGTTTTTTCCATTTGTTCTCTTTCTGTTTGTCTGCAAGTAAACTGTGTGTGTTAACCTTGAAGCTTTGGAATGTAAGAAAGAGAGATAATGTGCATGTGTTTTGACTAGAGAGGTTTAAGAGGGGAGAGGGGTTTTGTCGGGAGGGCAGACCATCTTAGCGGGGCGATTGAATGTTCTATGCTGGACTGGTCTCAATGTATATATGCAAAGCTTTGCAAATATATTACAAAATACCTATTCTGTCTCTGGTGGTTTTTCTACTCAGCTTTAAGTGTCGTAAAGAGCTTGGGAGCGACTTGTGACTTGAATTCCCTGGGAGGAACAACTGGTCCAAAAACGCAACAATATGTATACAGGGGCCCCCAACACAGTGTCATTATTTTTTCTGTATTATAATTTCATCATCATTAGGGGCCTCTCTGGGCCCCCCTCCATCATGGGCCCCTAGAATCCGTCTCCTTTACCCTCCCTTCTTTTCGGCGCCCCTGTATGTATATATCTTTTAATTACTTTTTGAATTAAAATACAAACAAATCTCCCAATTTTAGTCTTGTAACCTTTCAAGGTGAGTTAAAATATTTTCAAAATAAACTTGAGTGTAATGGACTTTTCCTGTCCAGTCGTCGCCCGCCACACCACTTGTAATATTGTGGCTTCACCATTTTTGAGGATTTGTCAAATGTTTTTTTTAAACCCTACTCTACAACATTTATGGCCTAAATGTATAATTTTCAAGCGTAAAATTGTCTAAATGTATTAAAACTATCGATGGCTGCAGGCTATCGGTTATTTTAGTAATCGAGTCATTTCTTCGAAGACCTCCTCAATCCCACCAACACGTCTTCCTATGAGGAAGCAGTGCCTGGGGAATCTGTGGTGGGCTCTCCTATTTCTGGGGCTGAGGTTGCTGAGGTAGTTAAAAAGCTCCTCGGTGGCAAGGCCCCGGGGGTAGATGAGAACCGCCCGGAGTTCCTTAAGGCTCTGGATGCTGTGGGGCTGTCTTGGTTGACAAGACTCTGCAGCATCGCGTGGACATCGGGGGCGGTACCACTGGATTGGCAGACCGGGGTGGTGGTTCCTCTCTTTAAGAAGGGGAACCGGAGGGTGTGTTCTAACTATCGTGGGATCACACTCCTCAGCCTTCCCGGTAAGGTCTATTCAGGTGTACTGGAGAAGAGGCTACGTCGGATAGTCGAACCTTGGATTCAGGAGGAACAGTGTGGTTTTCGTCCTGGTCGTGAAACTGTGGACCAGCTCTATACTCTCGGCAGGGTCCTTGAGGGTGCATGGGAGTTTGCCCAACTAGTCTACATGTGTTTTGTGGACTTGGAGAAAGCATTCGACCGTGTCCCTCGGGAAGTCCTGTGGGGAGTGCTCAGAGAGTATGGGGTATCGGACTGTCTGATTGTGGCAGTCCGTTCCCTGTATGATCAGTGCCAGAGCTTGGTCCGCATTGCCGGTAGTAAGTCGGACACGTTTCCAGTGAGGGTTGGACTCCGCCAAGGCTGCCCTTTGTCACCGATTCTGTTCATAACTTTTATGGACAGAATTTCTAGGCGCAGTCAAGACGTTGAGGGGATCTGGTTTGGTGGCTGCAGGATTAGGTCTCTGCTTTTTGCAGATGATGTGGTCCTGATGGCTTCATCTGGCCAGGACCTTCAGCTCTCACTGGATCGGTTCGCAGCTGAGTGTGAAGCGACTGGGATGAGAATCAGCACCTCCAAGTCCGAGTCCATGGTTCTCGCCCGGAAAAGGGTGGAGTGCCATCTCCGGGTTGGGGAGGAGATCTTGCCCCAAGTGGAGGAGTTCAAGTACCTCGGAGTCTTGTTCACGAGTGAGGGAAGAGTGAATCGTGAGATCGACAGGCGGATCGGTGCGGCGTCTTCAGTAATGCGGACGCTGTATCGATCCGTTGTGGTGAAGAAGGAGCTGAGCCGGAAGGCAAACCTCTCAATTTACCGGTCGATCTACGTTCCCATCCTCACCTATGGTCATGAGCTTTGGGTTATGACCGAAAGGACAAGATCACGGGTACAAGCGGCCGAAATGAGTTTCCTCCGCCGGGTGGCGGGGCTCTCCCTTAGAGATAGGGTGAGAAGCTCTGCCATCCGGGAGGAGCTCAAAGTAAAGCCGCTACTCCTCCACATCGAGAAGAGCCAGATGAGGTGGTTCGGGCATCTGGTCAGGATGCCACCCGAACGCCTCCCTAGGGAGGTGTTTAGGGCACGTCCGACCGGTAGGAGGCCGCGGGGAAGACCCAGGACACGTTGGGAAGACTATGTCTCCCGGCTGGCCTGGGAACGCCTCGGGGTCCCACAGGAAGAGCTGGACGAAGTGGCTGGGGAGAGGGAAGTCTGGGCTTCCTTGCTTAGGCTGCTGCCCCCGCGACCCGATCTCGGATAAGCGGAAGAAGATGGATGGATGGATAAAAACCCACTTTATTTCCTCAATGCATATTTCAAGGAAAATAGTTGAAATAAACAACAATTATTCATTCTGTTTTCCTAATAAGTGCACATCCCTAATGTTGATATTTTGACATGTTCGCGTTAATAAAAACAAAAACTCGACGTTATTCGGCATGTGTGCTTCATTGCAACGGCCCCGAGGAAACTTTGTCCGCATATTTAAAGTTCCCGACACTCCTAAATTGTATATATTTGTATTAGTCATCAAACGATGTATGGAAGCAACTGAATATAAATTGAAACTTTTTTTTTTCTTCTAATCAAATAATTGCCCTACAAATATATATATATATATTTTTGAGAATATGAAAGGATTTTAAGTGCGCCATACAGTCCGAAAAATACGGTGCATTTGTTCATTTTTTTCCCCAAAATGTGTTAGTTTGTTGGCAGTTGTTTTCTACACTATCACTGACACCATGAATCCCTTTCAAACCTCTTAAGGCACAAGCTGTTTGTTTACATGCTTTTTTTTTATTTCTCTTTGCTATTTGGGCTTATTGGACCCTAATTAGAATAAAAACTAAGAATCATCTTTTGATATGATGTACTTAGTCCATAAGTACACAAACGTGTACTTCGTGTTTAGTGACATGCTAATTCTTATTTTTACACTTTTTGTCTCTCCAAATTCCATTGTATGTTATACTCTTCTGACACCACCAGATGGCAGTATAAGTGTCCACATAAGTGGCCATAAGACCCCAATTCAGTAGTGTACACAATTTTGGAAATAAGAGCTAAAAGGTGCTGTCCACGCATGTGGCCACTAAGCCTTTAGAACAGGGGTCTCAAACTCTTTTTACCTGGGGGCGACTGGATGCAGAAACTCAAAAATCTAACATGCACTTTTTTAATGAATTCACCTTTTTTGAATGGCTTTCCCGCCCTAGCTACCATCTCACTCCCCATGTAGCTAGCTTTGACTGCTGCATCGCTATTTTCGCTTGCTTTCTTGAAGAAATCTTGTTGCCTCAGTAGACTGCTATTTTGTATTTTGCATACTCCTCAGCATGTCTAGTTGTATAATGACGTTTCATATTGTATTCCTTGTGCACCGCAACTTTCTCTGTGCAAATAAGACACGTCGGGGTGCCGATGTGCTCAACAAAGGGAATATTGCATCTCCCACTTTTCCTGGAATTGTCTTTGCTCACCACTAACCTTTCTCTTCACTGCGGGCTTTGAAAAAGACATGTTTGGGGTTGCGGAATATATTTGTATTTAGCCGACGCACGGAGAATGACGGCGTGGCGAAGTTGGTAGAGTGGCCGTGCTAGCAATCGGAGGGTTGCTGGTTACTGGGGTTCGATCCCCACCTTCTACCATCCTAGTCACGTCCGTTGTGTCCTTGGGCAAGACACTTCACCCCTTGCTCCTGATGGCTGCTGGTTAGCGCCTTGCATGGCAGCTCCCGCCATCAGTGTGTGAATGTGGAAATAGTGTCAAAGCACTTTGAGTACCTTGAAGGTAGAAAAGCGCTATACAAGTATAACCCATTTATCATTTATTTATTTATTTATGTCCGCAATGTGTGTCGTTCCGCTTTTCCTCCCTACAGCAACACGGCGGTCGGCGGACGATAGCCGGGAAAGTACCGGGATAGCGAGCGCAAAAAAGTGACGGTTCCCGGAGTGTTATCCGGCGTCATATAGAAATATATGTAGTGTTCATCGTGTGAGGCAATGCAAATTAAACAATAACGACGCAAATCCCATAGGGGTGATGGAAGGATGGTCAGCGCCGAGAGCTGCGGCCTGCCACCATTACCTCGCACTCCCTCCCCTCTGTTGCTAGATATCTCGAGATGTACGTTGTAATATGTATATGTGCTTTGCTATGGAGGTTTTTTCCCACTCCAGACTGGGCCCCCTTAGGACCCCAGTATGGTTTGTATTTTTTTACTCATCCTTCTCCAGCGTTTTACCTTTTTCCCATCTTTTACGGGGCGCCTTGTGGCGACCCATCAGCGTTCCTGTTCTGTAACCCTGTACACTGTTTGTTTGTCTCATCTTGAACGGGTTTGTGCTGAAAACAAAGTTTCGTTGTACTTGTGCAATGACAATAAAGACCTAAAGACCTATCTATAAAAAAAACCAAATAACGGTTTGGGTTGGGGAGGAGACCCTGCCCCAAGTGGAGGAGTTCAAGTACCTGGGAGTCTTGTTCACGAGTGAGGGAAGAGTGGATCGTGAGATCGACAGGCGGATCGGTGCGGCGTCTTCAGTAATGCGGACGCTGTATCGATCCGTTGTGGTGAAGAAGGAGCGGAGCCGGAAGGCAAAGCTCTCAATTTACCGGTCGATCTACGTTCCCATCCTCAGCTATGGTCATGAGCTTTGGGTTATGACCGAAAGGACCAGATCACGGGTACAAGCGGCCGAAATGAGTTTCCTCCGCCGGGTGGCAGGGCTCTCCCTTAGAGATAGGGTGAGAAGCTCTGCCATCCGGGAGGAGCTCAAAGTAAAGCCGCTGCTCCTCCACATCGAGAGGAGCCAGATGAGGTGGTTCGGGCATCTGGTCAGGATGCCACCTGATCGCCTCCCTCGGGAGGTGTTTAGGGCAC
Organism: Nerophis lumbriciformis; assembly: GCF_033978685.3. Taxonomy (NCBI): domain Eukaryota; kingdom Metazoa; phylum Chordata; class Actinopteri; order Syngnathiformes; family Syngnathidae; genus Nerophis; species Nerophis lumbriciformis. The sequence continues at coordinate 4,682,420 of NC_084561.2, forward strand.
GTCCGACCGGTAGGAGGCCACGGGGAAGACCCAGGACACGTTGGGAAGACTATGTCTCCCGGCTGGCCTGGGAACGCCTCGGGATCCCCCGGGAGGAGCTGGACGAAGTGGCTGGGGAGAGGGAAGTCTGGGCTTCCCTGCTTAGGCTGCTGCCCCTGCGACCCGACCTCGGATAAGCGGAAGACGATGGATGGATGGATGGATGGATGGGTTTGAATTGGTCCAGGTTAGCGGGGACTGTTATTACTGACGGACAGGTGTCATGGTGTGACTGCAGCCAGGTACGTAAGAAAACCCTCGTCTCTGTCGCTTTCACTTATTTTCCGCTCTTCCATTAACGAAGGGGTAGGCAACCCAGAACGTAGAAAGAGCCATTTTGGAGCCAAATAACAAAAATTGCCATGGAGTTTACAGTTACGGTAGCACAATTAGCCCCGAACGGGCTAACATCACGTCTAACGTGTTACACGTCCGATTCGCACAGCGACTCTCTGCCGGAGTATCAGCGCCGGGGTCCGGTGCACCACACTTTTGTATTGTCGCTCGGTCCTTCGGAAGCTACCGGACCGCTCGACTCCCCGGCCCGGACTGCTTACAGCGGCGCCGGGGGAGGAAGCGATAGAGAGACACACACTAGAGATGCGCGGTTTGTGGACACAACCGCGGGTCGGGCGGGTAAAAATAGATTTTAAATAGATGCGGGCGGATGGCGGTTGAACCAATTCGGAAATATATATACATAGTTAAATGTTGTTACCCACATATGAAAAACGAGCAGCACTCTTTGAAACAGTCAATTATTAATCAGGCACCGCGTCCCAGCAACAAGTGGCGCAAGTGAGCGCTCCTTCAGCGCATTTTAGAGGCCAGGCGCTCTCGCATGAATCCTGGCACTGTAGATGCCATTTTATTCTTGCATAGTGCTAACAGAAAAAAAAGTAAGTAGACATACGGTTGGATATGTTAAAGGAATTAGTCTACGTTACCTATAGGCTATACCAAATAAGCCCATGTCTAACCTATATTGAGTTCGGTCAGCTGAATAATTTTGATGGTTACGTGTTGTTTGGGCGCACTACAATGCAAAGGAATTAAGGCAATTGCGTTGTTTATTGTGGTTTTTTTTCTATTGGAGATATACTACTATGTGTGAATAATTATTTGGCCTCGCTTTCAAGTGAAGCGCATCTCCGATTGGCGACGATGTAAGGATATTTAGCCTGCTTTGTTTGTCTATTTTCATTATAATTCAAGTTTGATGATAAAGTGCAGTCTGATGGGTTTGATTTCCCCCCCTTCAGCTATTTGCCTTGGCCAATAAGTTGCAGGTAATTTATTATTATTATTTATTTAATTTATTTTTGTTTAAATAGAGATGACGTACATATGTTATTGTATAATTTAAGTTTGTGCGCGTGATTGACAGCCTAAGGCTTATGAGGCACATTTTTTATTTATTTTTTTATTTCAACTTAAAAACGTATGAGCCTATGCCTACAACATAGGCTATGTGTTTATCTTTATTTTCCTGCCTGTCGTTGACAATGGAGATTGTCTGATATTTTGTCACTTAACTCAACAATGAGTAGATGAGTGTTATGTGTGTGTATATGGGGTGGCATGGCGTAGTGGGTAGAGCAACCGTGCTAGAAACCTGAGGGTTGCAGGTTCGCTCCCCGCCTCTTACCATCCAAAAATCGCTGCCGTTGTGTCCTTGGGCGGGACACTTCACCCTTTGCCCCCGGTGCCACTCACACCGGTGAATTGAATGATGAATGATAGGTGGTGGTCGGAGGGGCCGTTGGCGCAAATTGCAGCCATGCTTCCGTCAGTCTACCCCAGGGCAGCTGTGGCTATGAAAGTAGCTTACCACCACCAGGTGTGAATGACTGATGGGTTCTACATGTAAAGCGACTTTGAATACTTAGAAAAAAAAAAAAATCCCAGTTATTATTATTATTATTATTATTATGGCTGCAGATCAATCAATAAAGGTTCATCTTTGTCGCGAAATTGTTCACTGCTTCACTGTGCACCCCGCCCTCGTCCCTATTTGAGCATTATAACGTTAACAAGTTAATCATTGAAATAAATTCAGAACATTTTTTTTTTACCTAACGAAAATATAGGCCTAGTCTTTCTAAAACGTTGTTTTAACTTCTTAAAAGCCTCGTTCTGCTTGCTGCAACTGCGCACACAAAGTGTGAGGAACGCACTCCTGATCTGAGGGCATTGGCAACAATAGTCAACACTTTCTTAATGGAAATGACAATAATATTATAATAATGATAAATATTATCACGCATTAATATATCTTAGCCACTAATGCGTGGCCAAGAGATATTAATGCGTGGCACGCATTGAATGTCTCTGCTGCATTGGATCAGTCTCCTTTCTTTAACAGGCAAAAGCTTTATAACCTCACTAGATATATAACAACTGGCGGATGTGGTTTTGATAAAATGTTGGTTCGGGTGGATGGCGGATGGATGACGACTTTTGTGATGCGGTTGCGGATGAAATAATTGCCTATCCGCTAGAGATGCGCAGATAGGCAATTATTTCATCCGCAACCGCATCAGAAAGTCATCAACCATCCGCCATCCACCCGATCTAACATTTGATCAGAACCGCACCCGCCCGCACCCGCCCGTTGTTATATATCTAATATAGACGATGCAAGGCATTAGTGAGGTTATAAAGCTTTTGCCTGTTAAAGAAAGGAGACTGATCCAATGCAGCACAGACATTCGCGTGCCACGCTGTCACGGCCCAGACGCACACCAGTGCGCAATCATATGGGAGCCACGCTGAGCGCACCTCCAAGCGCGTCTCGCTGCCGGCGACGGCCGGGTATATGGGCCCGACGCTCCAGCGCCATCCATTTTCAGGGCTAGTTGATTCGGCAGGTGGGTTGTTACACACTCCTTAGCGGGTTCCAACTTCCATGGCCACCGTCCTGCTGTCTATATCAACCAGGGTGAGCCCCACCCCTTTCGTGAGCGCACTGCGCGCGGAGTGACCCCTGTTACGCGCCCCCGGCAACAGGGGTGGCGGACGAGGCGGGGTGTCGGTGCGGTGGGCGCGGTGGTGACCCTGGACGTGCGTCGGGCCCTTCTCGCGGATCGCCTCAGCTACGGCTCCCGGTGGGGCCCTCTCGGGGGAAGGGGGCCTTGGTCCCGGACCCCGGCGAGGCGTCCCTTCTCCGCTCCGTAAAAGTGTCCATCTCTTTTTTTTTTCTTCTTCTGTTGTGGCATATGCTGCAGGTGCCTGCTCGTTTTTCGTATGTGGGTAACAACATTTAACTATGGATATATATTTCCCAATTGGTTTAACTGCCACCCGCCTGAATCTATTTAAAATCTAATTTTTTTTTATTTCAACCGCCCGACCCGACCCGCGGATAAAATCTAATTTTTTTTTATTTCATCCGCCCGATCCGCGGATAATCCGCGGTTGTGCCCGCAAACCGCGCATCTCTAACACACACACAGTGAGAGAGAGAGCGAGCGAGCGATGGAGTTAGGGAGGAAGAGCGCGTACGGGTCTAGTGGAAAAGCGGCAAAACGTTTCTCTGCTTGCATCACGCAAGTGACGTCAATGTTCGGCCCTCGAGAGCCACATACCACACCGTGATTGGTAGATCCCTTCAGCTCCGCACACAACGCTGTCAAGCGCCATTCATATAAAACATTAAACATTAAACTTTCATATTAAGGTGGGGGCCGCAACGTGTCTGAGACCCCTGCTTTAGAGGTTAAAAAGCCCAATTAAAAAAAAAAAAGGTATAAAAACACTGACAAGAAACAACATAAATATAAAATTGACCCGGTCTCCAAACGGCAAGAAAGGGGGCGATGTATTGCACGTGCGGATCTACAATCGTTTGTGCTTGTCTAGCAAAGAAGAGCAGGATGGTGGTCTGAAATCATCAACGGACCGTGTTGACCTTAGACTGTGCCAGGGTTGGCTCTATCTGGCTTTAGGGAGTCTGCTGTTCAGACCCCTCTGGTTGGTCAGGTTGTTGAGCACACAGTTGTTGGCCAGCGACGCCAGCTTGGGCTTGATGGCGCCTTTCCTGCGCTCCCTGCCGTCCTCGAGCTGCTCCTCCTCGTCCGCCTCGCTCTCCTCGTCGCTGCGCTCGTCGCCCTCCACCTGTCGGGCAAACGGCTCGTTATTGAAACGTTCGGTACTAATTCCCCGTACCTGGGAATCGATACCGGTACTCAATTTTCTGTATGGCCAACTCGTATATAGGTTATCACACAACTTGTTTGCTTGCAGTTCAGGTGGCCCTGGACCCGAAGTCTCCAAGATAAGAAGCAGAGAAGGGGGCAAACCTGACACCGCTCCAAGCACATTTTGTTTTAACTGTTTATGAACCAGTGCTGGGATGCTGCATAATGTGACTCCCTCCCCTTAGAAGCATATGTAATCAGGGAATGCCAAAATAAATGGGGAGGCACTGTACGAGGGTGCAGTTCCACGCGCTCTCCTCATGAGCTGAATTGAATCCCGTCTTGGGGACGGTGTGGCGCAGTTGGAAGAGTGGCTGTGCCAGCAACCTGAGGGTTCCTGGTTAAATCCCCACCTCCTACCAACGTCGTCACGTCCGTTGTGTCCCTGAGCAAGACACTTCACCCTTGCTCCTGATGGGTCATGGTTAGGGCCTTACATGGCAGCTCCCGCCATCAGTGTGTGAATGTGTGTGTGAATGGCCTCGAAGGTAGAAAAGCACGATACAAGTATAACCCATTTACCATTTGTCTCTGTTTGATTCCTTGCTTCTTGTCCTGTTTAATAGATAGTTCAGTGCTTGAACCTGACAGCAGGGGCTTTCGACCAATCAGAGAGAGTACGGCCAGAGGATCTCCTCAATGATTGGTTGAAATCCCCTCACGTCACCACAGGAAGCCAATTTGCTGCCGACTTCAAAACCGACTTGACCATACTCTCTTTGGTTTACGGTGTTTTGTTTTTTGTTGCGCCCTAAAAAGTGTTAACAATGCAAGTATTGCACTTATTATGCACCAGCTGTTTCCCAGCAGGCACAAGACATTGAAACCACATCGAGGACTTTTTCATACAAATCCTGACGACGAGCAACTCAAACTTAGCATTGAAACAACATCGTTTCTGATGACGTTTAATCAATGTCGGGTTCTGACTAGAGCTGAAACGATTCCTCGGGTAACTCCAGTAATTCGATGACAAAATATATTCGAGGAATTTTCGCTGCGTCGTTAAGTTGTTTTTGTTTTTTTTACGACATTTTGCCTCATTTAGTAAGCGTGAGTCAAAGCTCACGTTCATAAACATTTAAAACAAAATGTGCTTGGAGCGGTGTCAGGTATGCCCCTTCTCTGCTTGTCCGCCTTATCTTCTTGATTCTGATTCTGAGGTAAGTCATCGATCATCAAATGTAAACGCAAAAGTTGTGTTAGTAAAATAAGTGTTATTTATTATGATAACCCGGATGTGTTGTCTCACTCCCGCAAAGTCATCAAATGCCGCCAAAAGGTGTTGAAAACTAACAACGCTATCCGAGCTGTCGTGTTCAATTAGCCTTTCATACGTATATGTATTTTCATATATTGTTTATGTATTGTTGGCAGGTTGAAAACAGGGTTTGTGTGGAGAAACCACCATTTAAACGGCACCGTATAATAATCATCATCAAAAACGCACGAGAGACCAAGAACTTTGTTTATACTTGCCAACCTTGAGACCTCCGATTTCGGGAGGTGGGGGGTGGTGGCGTGGTCGGGGGTGGGGCAGGGTGTGGTTGAGGGTGTGGTTAAGCAGGGAGGAGTATATTGACAGCTAGAATTCACCAAGTCAAGTATTTCATACATACATATATATATATATATATATATATATATATATATGTATGTGTGGGAAAAAAAATCACAAGACTATTTCATCTCTACAGGCCTGTTTCATGAGGGGGGGTACCCTCAATCATCAGGAGATTTTAACGGGAGCATTCACATACCATGGTTTATATAGGGCACAGAGTGGGTGGGTACAGGCTGGCCTAGGGGCGTGGTGATTGGCTCATGTGTTACCTAGGAGGTGTTTCCGTCTATGGCGGCAAGAATTTGCCATGTTACCGGAATCAATAAAAGGCTATCGATGCTGTCATCTAGCAAAGCTGAATTTGACCAAGCAACCCCCCCGTACCAAAAAGCCCTTGATGAAAGCGGATACAATTTCACCCTCACCTATGAACCCACGCCAGGAAACCAGCCAAAAAAGAACAGAAAACGAAACGACATCATCTGGTACAACCCCCCATACAGCAAAAACGTCTCAACTAACATTGGACACAAATTCCTCAATCTGATTGACAAACACTTTCCCAAAGACAACACCCTAAGAAAAGTATTCAACAAGAACAACATTAAATTGAGCTACAGCTGAATGAACAATATACGACAAATCATCTCAAACCACAACAAAAAAAATTGCAAATGAGCCGTCGGCCCCCAGACAGAGCGACTCCAAAACCAACAAAGGCTGTAACTGTCGAAAGAAACCTGATTGCCCTCTCAACGGGGGGTGCTTACAAACATCAGTTGTCTACCAATCTAAGGTAACACGCAAGGACATTAACACATCCGACACATATGTAGGATTAACCGAGGGAGAATTCAAAACCAGATGGAACAATCACAAGGCTTCTTTCAGGAACAAAAACCTGCGAAATACCACAGAACTCAGCAAACACATTTGGGACCTCAAAGACAATAATGTTGAATATTCAATAACATGGCAAATTCTTGCATCCAGCACACCTTACAATAGTGGTAATAAAAGATGCAACCTATGCTTGAAAGAGAAACTGTTTATTATTTACCGTCCAGACCTGTCATCCCTCAACAAGCGCAGCGAAATTGTAACAGCATGCCGCCACAGACGGAAACACCTCCTAGGCAACACATGAGCCAATCACCACGCCCCTAGGCCAGCCTGTACCCACCCACTCTGTGCCCTATATAAACCATGGTATGCGAATGCTCCCATTAAAATCTCCTGATGATTGAGGGTACCCCCCCTCATGAAACAGGCCTGTAGAGATGAAATAGTCTTGTGATTTTTTTTCCCCACACATACATATATTGCGCTCTACTACGGTATCGAGCACTATTTTTTGGATAACCTTATTAAGACATATATATATATATATATATATATATATATATATATATATATATATATATATATATATATATATATATATATATATATTATTTATTTATTTATTTATTTATATATATATATATATATATATATATATATATATATATATATATATATATATATATATATATATACATCCTGAAAATATGCAAACAAAACTGTGTTTAGATAATTGATACTTCAAACTTGCATAAATAAATATTAAGGAATATAACATAACTTGGCTTCTGAGAGCCTCAAAATGTAATGAATAAAATGCTAAAGTTGTTGATGAACAAGCAATTATTTTAATAATGAAATATGGTCATTTTAAATGAATTATTATAATAATTTAAAATTAATGATTTCAAATATGTTTATTTTAATGTATAATTCTAATGCCTGGATGTAATAAGGAGTCAGAAAAAATACAAATAAAAATACAATTAATTTTGATGTTTTTAGCAAAATATAGTAAACATTTATTTAGTTTTTTTTTTTTAAATGAATAACTATATTTATTTTTAGGTAAGATAAACATAATAATACAATTTATCTCTAGTCCGGATGATTTAGTTCTTGTCACCCTGTTGTCCTCACTCAGGTCCGCATGGAGCTGGAGGGGGGCGTGGCCTCCGGCTCCGGCTGAAAATCGGGAGGTTTTCGGGAGAATATTTGTCCCGGGAGGTTTTCGGGACAAGCGCTGAATTTCGGGAGTCTCCCGGAAAATTTCGGGAGGGTTGGCAAGTATGGTCACACCACACACCTGTTTTTATTAGCACACACAAATTGGCACAATCAACCACAGCCACGTTTCAGCTGTGCGTGTCAGCCTTCAATAATGAAAACTGACGTTTAGGTAATAAAACACAATTAGGCCAAATGCGACAATTGAGGGCACATTTTAACATGTATAATTAAACCTTAATTAAGCAAAAATATGATTTGTTCGATTAATCGATTTGGAATATTCGATAGAATACTCGATGACTAAAACATTCGATAGCTGCAGCTCGAGTTCAGACGTTGATTTGACTATTGAATTTTTACTGACGTTTCCCCACGGCGTCTTACCTTTCCCTTGAAGGCGAACTTGCAGACCATGCGCAGGATGAGGTAGGCCCAGAAGATGTGCAGCGCTTGCAGCACTAACAGCAGGATGTTGAAGATGTAATAACCCAAGAAGGGCTGGAAGAGATCCCCAAAGGTGATCATTGCTGTGTGGATGAGTCTGGAAAAAACACAAAACCCCGGGACAAAGGCATATAAGATTAATATTTGCACAGTAACAATGAATATACAATAAGCAGGTTACAAAGGGTTAAAAATGCTGATAATGATACTTAAAATTTTCAAGATCATTGAACAATTCAAGTTTTGATCCCAGGTATAATCACTATAATATCATTTTATATTATTTGCTGTGATTTAAATCCTTAGTATTTGCCTTTAAAGTCCCTCCCGTGTCCTAAGTTTGTAAACAATAACAAAAACCCCAAATAAAGAATATCGATACTGCAGCATCGACCTTATGTTGACACCACGCTTGGTATCGTTACTGTTTATGTCTGTATCCACCCACCTGCGTTTACACTCGAGGGTTTCAGTTTAGCGGTTGGCATGTCAAATTTAGAATGTGCTATCAACATGCATTATCACTAGTGTTTGGATTATTTATAGTTGCTTGTTATTTTTGCAAGAAAAGTAATTGACCTACCAACGAAAATACTCTTTAATTAATTACTAGAGGATGTAATCAAATATCTGGCATGTGCAGTTGTGATGTTTCATGAGAGCAGAGTGCCTTTAAAAGGCGGTGCCTGTGTCTAAGTGGCATGTGACGTCAGCGCCCAGACAGAGCAGCATTAGCTCAGTTTTTTATTTTAGAGGTTTATTTGAAATATGGACAGATACAAAAACATAGACATCTAGTGTTTGTAGCCAAAACTAATTCACAATACTTGTCCCCAACAACAACAACAACACAGATCCAACATCATTAAAATAGAAAAAGAAATTAAAGCTGCAAGCAGCATTGGTCGGGCCCACGTATTTGGCAGGTGCTAGTCCTAAGTGTCCCAATACTTTTGTCTACTTTTAGTCTGAAGTGTCCCAAGACTTTTGTCTAGTGTACCTACCTTGTCTGCATTGTGTGGGCACGTTGGTGCTTCCTGCTTTTAAGCAGCCATCTTAAAAAAACAGCAGCGCAGCAGCATCAGCGCAGAGGTTCTTTGAAGGGTCATAAAATCCAAACCGGAGCAGGTGTTACAACTCTTTCGTCAACTTTTAATCAGAAGGGTTTAATCTCTCCTAGTTTGAAGCCGAAACAACAAACGCGCTCAGAGGAGATAATGTTTGAAGAAAGGTGACCGGTTTTTACAAAATTTTTGTTTTGAAGGGGGAATAGCAAACTTCCTGTTGATTTTTGCTGGGGGTTGTCAATTTATGAAATGTAGGTCTAAGTGAGACCTACATAGAGGTATTTGTTTCATGTCTCTCCGACCTTCCCAGTGGGAGTTACAGGCAGTTTTGTCATTTTTTTCTTCCGAGGAGCAGTTTTTTCTGTGTTTTATTAAAAAATTGCGGTAGAGCGCAATTTTGAGATTTGGGGTTAGGTTTTTTTATTAGATCGCAATTTCTGCCAGTCTTGACGTGTGCGTTCAGTTTGGTGAGTTTTGAAGCGTGTTAAGGGGGTCAAATTACAGCTCAAAGAGGCAAAAGTGACTGTTTTTAGTACTTTTTTGTCTTGACGGGAGAATTGCCAACTTCCTGTTGATTTCTGCCCGATGATGTACAATTATGAAATGTAGGTGTAAGTCAGACCTACATAAAGAATTTCGTTTCATGTCTCTCCGACCTTTCTAGTGGGAGTTACAGGCAGTCTAGTTTTTTTTTTTTCCTAGGGTGCGCTAGAGCGCAAGTTTGAGTTTTGGGGTTTGGTTTTTTTATTAAAAGACAATTTTCGCAGGTCCTGATGTGTGGGTCAAATATGGTGAGTTTTGAAGCATGTTAAGTGGGTCAAATTAGTGCTCGAAGAGGCGGCGGAATAATAATAATAATAATAATAATAATAATAATAATAATAATAAAACCTTAGAAAAACAATAGGTCCTTATGTCCCATTGCATAAGGACTCCCTTTGGGAGTCCTTTTGCAATGGGCCATGCGGGCCCTAAAAATAGAATAAGGCAAAGATGAGTCGATAATAGAAATACCGTATTTTCCGCACTATTAGCCGCACCTAAAAACCACAAATTTACTCAAAAGCTGACAGTGCGGCTTTTAACCCGGTGCGCTTTATATATGGATAAATATTAAGATTCATTTTCATAAAGTTTCGATCTCGCAACTTCGGTAAACAGCCGCCATCTTTTTTCCCGGTAGAACAGGAAGCGCTTCTTCTTCTACGCAAGCAACCGCCAAGGTAAGCACCCGCCCCCATAGAACAGGAAGCGCTTCTTCTTCTACTGTAAGCAACCACCCGCCCGCGTAGAAGAAGAAAAAGGGCGCGGATATCACCGTACGTTTCATTTCCTTTGTGTGTTTACATCTGTAAAGACCACAAAATGGCTCCTACTAAGCGACAGGGATCCGGTTAATGAAAAGACGCAATCTCTCCATCCGCACACGGATTACTATTTCACAGCAACTGATATTCCTGTGAACCGCACTGTGGATACAACGGGAGCACGTACGGTGAATATTCGCACCACAGGGAATGAGAAGTCATCCTTCACTGTGGTTCTAGCTTGCCATGCTAATGGCCAGAAACTTCCACCCATGGTGATATTCAAAAGGAAGACCTTGCCAAAAGAGACCTTTCCAGCCGGCGTCATCATAAAAGCTAACTCGAAGGGATGGATGAAGAAAAGATGAGCGAGTGGTTAAGGTACTGTATTTTTCGCACCATAAGCCGCCCTGGGTTATAAGCCGCGCCTTCAATGAACGGCATATTTCAAAACTTTGTCCACCTATAAGCCGCCCCGCGTTATAAGCCGCATCTAACTGCGCTAAAGGGAATGTCAAAAAAACAGTCAGATAGGTCAGTCAAACTTTAATAATATATTAAAAACCAGCGTGATGTGGGCGCGCATGGAGTCGTATATCAACATGGACGGAGCTGCGTGAAAAAAGCCACCCGGCCTCTTCGCGTAAACTTCCCTTAACCACTCGCTCATCTTTTCTTCATCCATCCATCCCTTCGAGTTAGCTTTTATGATGACGCCGGCTGGAAAGGTCTCTTTTGGCAAGGTCTTCCTTTTGAATATCACCATGGGTGGAAGTTTCTGGCCATTAGCATGGCAAGCTAGAACCACAGTGAAGGACGACTTCTCATTCCCTGTGGTGCGAATATTCACCGTACGTGCTCCCGTTGTATCCACAGTGCGGTTCACAGGAATATCAAAAGTCAGTGGAACCTCGTCCATGTTGATAATGTTCTCTGGCCGGATCTTTTTTTCAGCTATCTTGTTTTTACAATATGCACGGAAAGTAGCCAGCTTTTCTTGAAAGTCTTTAGGCAGTTGCTGTGAAATAGTAGTCCGTGTGCGGATGGAGAGATTGCGTCTTTTCATTAACCGGAAACCTGTCGCTTAGTAGGAGCCATTTTGTGGTCTTTACAGATGTAAACACACAAAGGAAATGAAACGTAATATCCGCGCGCTTCTTCTTCTTCTACGGGGGCGGGTGGTTGCTTACAGTAGAAGAAGAAGCGCTTCCTCTTCTATGGGGGCGGGTGCTTACCTTGGCGGTTGCTTGCCGTAGAAGAAGAAGCACTTCCTCTTCTACGGGGAAAAAAGATGGCGGCTGTTTACCGTAGTTGCGAGACCTAAACTTTATGAAAATGAATCTTAATATTAATCCATATATAAAGCGCACCGGGTTATAAGCCGCACTGTCAGCTTTTGAGTACATTTGTGGTTTTTAGGTGCGCCTTATAGTGCGGAAAATACGGTAAGTTTAAGTTTACGCGAAGAGGCCGGGTGGCTTTTTTCACGCAGCTCCGTCCATGTTGATATACGTATGTTTGTGATTGCACATTTGCGTACATTTTGGGAGTGAACAGAGTTGTTAGAACGCTGGTTTTTAATATATTATTAAAGTTTGACTGACCTATCTGACTGTTTTTTTGACATTCCTTTAGCGCAGTTAGATGCGGCTTACAACACCGGGCGGCTTATAGGTGGACAAAGTTTTGAAATATGCCGTTCATTGAAGGCGCGGCTTTTAACCCAGGGGCGCCTTATGGTGCGGAAAAAACGGTAATACAGACAAAGTGCAAACTAGATACAAAACAATTAGTAAAAACTAAACATGGGAACACAATTGTTGCTCAACTAGCCACAATTGTGTTTGTTTTTTGAAAGTGACAAGTGCAGGTATACTTTTCAAAGTGTCAGGTAAAGACTTCCATAGTTGTGCTCCTTTTATTGAACAGGCAGTCTGGGCAAAAGATGTTCTACGGAATGGAACGCAACAGTTGCCTTTTGACATTGCTCGGGTGGTAGATCTGGTACCACTTTGTTGTGTTGTGTTGGTTATATTAGACTCGCAGCTCTGTTGTATCTTTTCAATTGAATTGTGTTAGCTCTGGTTAATAAATACATTGTATGTGCTTCCACGGCTCTTTGGCCATATTGCTTGTCACTTCGATCATTGATTTGTTGTTCGTTATTCCCTTGTAGTAGTGGTGTGTGCGTGTCCTTCCTTACGTGTGTGTTGTTTGCTGTGTGATGTTGCCTCCTTCTATTTGATATCAAGTTCATCTCAGCGTGGTGTCAATTGTTGCTTTCCTGCATTGAACTTGCTGCGCTTCCGACACTGTCTTGTTGACATACGACCACGTTAAAAGTAGCGAGCCACTTGACATCAAACATTTCGGTAACGACGACACAAAAGTAATTAATTAGATTACTCGTTACTCGTAAAAGCCCTTTGGAATGAACGTTAACTCCAAACTACTCTAAGTCACAGGTCCCGCAAACACCTGGAAATGATACGTGTCAATAAAATACTTCATATAAAAATATATGTACTGCTTGAAATTGTATGCCTTTTAAACTTTTAATAGTATCCATTATTGCAACAAATATTACGGTATATTATTATACTTGCCAAACATTTTTTGTCTAAATAAAAATACTAACTACTGTCGGAGGCAGATATTTACATATATCCGAATTTAAGTGTTACTTCTTTTATTTCATAGTCATATTTGAAAACAGCTCGTGTTTTTCCATTTGTTCTCTTTCTGTTTGTCTGCAAGTAAACTGTGTGTGTTAACCTTGAAGCTTTGGAATGTTAGAAAGAGCGATAATGGGCATTTGTTTTGGCTAGAGAGACATGACTGCCAGGGACTTAAGAGGGGAGAGGGTTTGGTCGGGGGGGGGGGGGGGGGGGGGGGCAGACCATCTTAGCGAAGCGATTGAATGTTCTATGCTGGACTGGTCTCAATGTACAGGTAAAAGCCAGTAAATTAGAATATTTTGAAAAACTTGATTTATTTCAGTAATTGCATTCAAAAGGTGTAACTTGTACATTATATTTATTCATTGCACACAGACTGATGCATTCAAATGTTTATTTCATTTAATTTTGATGATTTGAAGTGGCAACAAATGAAAATCCAAAATTCCGTGTGTCACAAAATTAGAATATTACTTAAGGCTAATACAAAAAAGGGATTTTTTAGAAATGTTGGCCAACTGAAAAGTATGAAAATGAAAAATATGAGCATGTACAATACTCAATACTTGGTTGGAGCTCCTTTTGCCTCAATTACTGCGTTAATGCGGCGTGGCATGGAGTCGATGAGTTTCTGGCACTGCTCAGGTGTTATGAGAGCCCAGGTTGCTCTGATAGTGGCCTTCAACTCTTCTGCGTTTTTGGGTCTGGCATTCTGCATCTTCCTTTTCACAATACCCCACAGATTTTCTATGGGGCTAAGGTCAGGGGAGTTGGCGGGCCAATTTAGAACAGAAATACCATGGTCCGTAAACCAGGCACGGGTAGATTTTGCGCTGTGTGCAGGCGCCAAGTCCTGTTGGAACTTGAAATCTCCATCTCCATAGAGCAGGTCAGCAGCAGGAAGCATGAAGTGCTCTAAAACTTGCTGGTAGACGGCTGCGTTGACCCTGGATCTCAGGAAACAGAGTGGACCGACACCAGCAGATGACATGGCACCCCAAACCATCACCCAACCATGCAAATTTTGCATTTCCTTTGGAAATCGAGGTCCCAGAGTCTGGAGGAAGACAGGAGAGGCACAGGATCCACGTTGCCTGAAGTCTAGTGTAAAGTTTCCACCATCAGTGATGGTTTGGGGTGCCATGTCATCTGCTGGTGTCGGTCCACTCTGTTTCCTGAGATCCAGGGTCAACGCAGCCGTCTACCAGCAAGTTTTAGAGCACTTCATGCTTCCTGCTGCTGACCTGCTCTATGGAGATGGAGATTTCAAGTTCCAACAGGACTTGGCGCCTGCACACAGCGCAAAATCTACCCGTGCCTGGTTTACGGACCATGGTATTTCTGTTCTAAATTGGCCCGCCAACTCCCCTGACCTTAGCCCCATAGAAAATCTGTGGGGTATTGTGAAAAGGAAGATGCAGAATGCCAGACCCAAAAACGCAGAAGAGTTGAAGGCCACTATCAGAGCAACCTGGGCTCTCATAACACCTGAGCAGTGCCAGAAACTCATCGACTCCATGCCACGCCGCATTAACGCAGTAATTGAGGCAAAAGGAGCTCCAACCAAGTATTGAGTATTGTACATGCTCATATTTTTCATTTTCATACTTTTCAGTTGGCCAACATTTCTAAAAATCCCTTTTTTGTATTAGCCTTAAGTAATATTCTAATTTTGTGACACACGGAATTTTGGATTTTCATTTGTTGCCACTTCAAATCATCAAAATTAAATGAAATAAACATTTGAATGCATCAGTCTGTGTGCAATGAATAAATATAATGTACAAGTTACACCTTTTGAATGCAATTACTGAAATAAATCAAGTTTTTCAAAATATTCTAATTTACTGGCTTTTACCTGTATATATGCAAAGCTTTGCAAATATATTACAAAATACCTATTCTGTCTCTGGTGGTTTTTCAACTCAGCTTTAAGTGTCGTAAAGAGCTTGGGAGCGACTTGTGACTTGAATTCCCTGGGAGGAACAACTGGTCCAAAACGCAACACTACCCATCAAATTAATACAAAAGTCCATACATTCTAAACTACTACTATTACTAAAATGTACCATTGTGAAGATTTGTGGGAGCATTACGAAGCTGCCTGCGCTGCCAAGCCGAGATCTAGTGTTATTAGCGGCGACCGCAGCAAACGTAAGTGTTCTAGAAAGTCTTCCCGACCCCATGTCTGCTTCCACAGGTGCAATGACCGGGTGTCCCAATACTTTTGCCGGTGGAAGATTCCTACCTGAAAGGAAACACCACCAGCCGCGTGACCAGGAAGACCAGAGCGAAGAGGAGAAACAGCGAGTCACACGTCCGCGCCCAGTCGGCGTAGTGAAACATCTTGGCCGACTTCAAGTAAGGGAAAGAAAATCCTTATTAGTTTGTGAAAACTGCACCTTATGAACCTAAAACTCAAACAAAAGTCCACAAAGAGCCATTTTAGGTCATGTGTGCAATGGCTCTTTTGTGTTGTCTTCAACCTTTCATAATGCTTCTTCATGTGCAATTATCATCCACAACACCAGAGGGCGCTGTTTTCCTGAAAGTGAGCAACAGCATGAACAATGGAGGCAAAAATAATACATTGTAATTGTGTGAATGCTCCAAAACATTCACACATATGTTTTCTACACCAAAATTCATCTATTTATTATTATTATTGTGTGAATGCTCCAAAACATTCACACATTTTCTACACCAAAATTCATCTATTTATTATTATTATTGTGTGAATGCTCCAAAACATTCACACATATGTTTTCTACACCAAAATTAATCTATTTATTATTATTATTATTATTATTGTGTGAATGCTCCAAAACATTCACACATATTTCTACACCAAAATGAATCTATTTATTATTATTATTATTGTGTGAATGCTCCAAAATATTCACACATGTTTTCTACACCAAAATTAATCTATTTATTATTATTATTATTATTGTGTGAATGCTCCAAAACATTCACACATATGTTTTCTACACCAAAATTCATCTATTTATTATTATTATTATTATTGTGTGAATGCTCCAAAACATTCACACATATGTTTTCTACACCAAAATTCATCTATTTATTATTATTATTATTATTGTGTGAATACTCCAAAACATTCACACATGTTTTCTACAGCAGAATTCATCTATTTATTATTATTATTGTGTGAATGCTCCAAAACATTCACACATATGTTTTCTACACCAAAATGAAGCTAATTATTATTATTATTATTGTGTGAATGCTCCAAAACATTCACACATATGTTTTCTACACCAAAATGAATCTATTTATTATTACTATTGTGTGAATGCTCCAAAACATTCACACATGTTTTCTACACCGAAATTAATCTATTTATTATTATTATTATTATTATTATTATTGTGTGAATGCTCCAAAACATTCACACATATGTTTTCTACACCAAAATGCATCTATTTATTCTTATTATTATTGTTTGAATGCTCCAAAACATTCACACATATGTTTTCTACACCAAAATGTATCTATTTATTATTATTGTTGTTGTGTGAATGCTCCAAAACATTCACACATATGTTTTCTACACCAAAATGCATTTATTTATTTATTATTATTATTATTATTATTATTATTGTGTGAATCCTCCAAAACATTCACACATATGTTTTCTACACCAAAATTAATCTATTTATTATTATTATTATTATTGTGTGAATGCTCCAAAACATTCACACATGTTTATTACACCAAAATTAATATATTTATTATTATTAATATTATTATTATTGTGTGAATGCTCCAAAACATTCACACATGTTTTCTACATCAAAATTCATCTATTTATTATTATTATTGTGTGAATGCTCCAAAACATTCACACATGTTTATTACACCAAAATTAATATATTTATTATTATTAATATTATTATTATTGTGTGAATGCTCCAAAACATTCACACATGTTTTCTACATCAAAATTCATCTATTTATTATTATTATTGTGTGAATGCTCCAAAACATTCACACATATGTTTTCTACACCAAAAGTAATCTATTTATTATTATTATTATTATTGTGTGAATGCTCCAAAACATTCACACATGTTTTCTACACCAAAATTAATCTATTTATTATTATTATTATTATTAATATTGTGTGAATGCTCCAAAACATTCACACATATGTTTTCTACACCAAAATTCATCTATTTATTATTATCATTATAATTGTGTGAATGCTCCAAAACATTCACACATATGTTTTCTACACCAAAATTCATCTATTTATTATTATTGTTATTGTGTGAATGCTCCAAAACATTTACACATGTTTTCTACACCAAAATGCATTTATTTATTATTATTATTATTATTGTGTGAATCCTCCAAAACATTCACACATATGTTTTCTACACCAAAATCCATCTATTTTTTTATTATTATTATTGTGTGAATGCTCCAAAAACATTCACACATGTTTTTTACACCAAAATATATATAGTTATTATTATTATTATTTTGTGAATGCTCCAAAACATTCACACGTTTTTTACATCAAAATTAATATATTTATTATTATTATTATTATTATTATTATTGTGTGAATGCTCCAAAACATTCACACATGTTTTCTACACTAAAATGCATCTATTTATTCAACTTCTTCTTCTACTTAATTTTTCCCACTCAAAATGAATTGGCCATTTTTCAAACTTCCACCATTTCCACATTTTTCAACCGATTCAAACCTTCACATTTCACTCATCCTGGACATTCAAACTGTCATTTTATCAAGTTCCAAAAAATTCCAGGAATTCCCAGAATTGCAGTTTTTCCAAACTGTTTTTTCAGTCGACTACTCCTTCCACATTTTTCAACCCACTTTGGCCGTTTTATCGTCAAAACATTCCTCTTAATTAGGACAAAAAACGAAGTGTTTTTTTTAAATGGAAAAATTCCCGGTTTTCCCGAAATTCCAGGAAGTCCATAATACCATTTTTCAATTCAACAAGTTACTACTTTATAATTTCTCGACCGATTTTCAAAATGTCAACACTAACCATTTCAACTCATTCACAACATTCAAGTATTTGACCATTTTCAAAAAAATTCCCGCTTTTTACGTAATTCTCCCCAAAATTTAAAATTCCCATTGCAATGAATGGGACATTCTTCAAAGTTCCACAACTTCCACATTTTTCATCTGATTCAAACTGTTCCAACTTCAAAATATTCCGCCTGTTTGGGAATTGTGTGCTCGACTTCAACAATTAAAAAAAAAAAAATTCCTGGATTTCCCATAATTCCTTTTTTTTCATTTTCCCCATTCAAAACAAATTGGCCATTTTCAAACCATTCCACTTTCAACACATTTGACTCATCCTGCACATTCAAACTGTCATTTTTTCAGGTTCCAAAAAATTCCAGGAATTCCCATTTTTCCAAACCCTTTTTTCACCCTTTTTTCAGTCGACTACTCCTTCAACATTTTTCAACCCACTTCATCCATTTCATCGTCAAAACATTCCTCTTTATTAAAACAAAAACAAAGTTGTTTTTTTAACTGTAAAAATTCCCGGTTTTCCTGAAATTCCAGGAAATCCGTAATACCATTTCTCAATTCAACATGTTACTACTTCAACATTTCCCGACCGATTTGAAAAACTCCAACACCAACCATTTCAACTCATTCAAAAAAATTTTATTTATCATTTTTAAAATAATTCCCGCTTTTCCCGAAATTCCCAAATTTTTGGGAATTTCCCATTGAAATGAATGGGACATTCTTCAAAGTTCCACAACTCTCACATTTTTCATCTGATTCAAACTATTTTGGAATTGTGTGCTCTACTTCAACTATTCTAAAAAAAAAAAAAATTCCCGGATTTTCCATCATTCCTTTTTTTCTTCTTTTTTTTTCATTTTCCCCATTCAAAATGAATTGGCCATTTTTCAACTTCCACCATTTCCACATTTTTCAAACCATTACACCTTCAACACATTTCACTCATCCTGCACATTCAAACTATCATTTTTCCAAGTTCCAAAAAAACTCCAGGAATTCCCAGAATTCCCGTTTTTCCAAACCCTTTGTTCACCCTTTTTTCTGTCAACTACTCCTTCCACATTTTTCAACCCACTTCAACCATTTCAGCTCATTCAGAACATTTATGCTCCTAATCATTTTCAATAAAATCCCGCTTTTCCCCAAATTTCCAGGAAGTTCCCATTGAAATGCATTGAACATTTTTTCCGAGTTGCACAATTTCCACATTTTTCAACCTATTCTAACCATTCCAACATCAACACATTGCACTCATCCTGAAAATTCAAACCACACCTTTTCCAAGTTCAAAAAAATTCCAGGATTTTCCAGAATTCATGGTTTACCCTTTTTTCTGTCGACTACTCCTTCCACATTTTTCAACCGTTCCACCGTCAAAACATCCCTCTTAGTCAGGACAAAAAAACAAAGTTTCCGGTTTTCGCGATATTCCAGGAATTCCTTAATACCATTTTTCAACTGAAAATGTTACTACTTCAACATTTCTTGACCGATTTAAACATTTCCAAAACCAACCAATTCAGCTCATCCAGGACATTTATGCTCGTAATCATTTTCAAAAAATCCAGTTTTTCCCCAAATTTCCAGTAAGTTCCCATTGAAATGAATTGGACATTTTCCCAAGTTGCACAATCCCCACATTTTTCAACCTATTCAAACCATTCCAACATCAACACATTCCACCATCCTGAAAATTCAAACCACCTTTTTTTCCAAGTTCAAAAAAATTCCAGGATTTTCCAAAATTCATGGTTTTCCAAAGCCCTGTTTCCACCCTTTTTTCTGTCGACTACTCCTTCCACATTTTTCAACCGTTCCACCATCAAAACATTCCTCTTGGTCAGTACAAAAAAACAAAGTTTCCGGTTTTCGCGATATTCCAGGAATTCCTTAATACCATTTTTCAACTGAAAATGTTACTACTTCAACATTTCTTGACCGGTTTAAACATTTCCAAAACCAACCAATTCAGCTCATCCAGGACATTTATGCTCCTAATCATTTAAAAAAAAAAATCCAGTTTTTCCCCAAATTTCCAGGAAGTTCCATTTGAAATGAATTGGACATATTTCCAAGTTGCACAATCCCCACATTTTTCAACCTATTCAAACCATTCCAACATCAACACATTCCACTATCCTGAAAATTCAAACCACCCTTTTTCCAAGTTCAAAAAAATTCCAGGATTTTCCAGAATTCATGGTTTTCCAAAGCCCTGTTTCCACCCTTTTTTCTGTCGACTACTCCTTCCACATTTTTCAACCGTTCCACCGTCAAAACATTCCTCTTAGTCAGGACAAAAGAACAAAGTTTCCGGTTTTCGCGAAATTCCAGGAATTCCTTAATACCATTTCTCAACTGAAAATGTTACTACTTCAACATTTCTTGACCGATTTAAACATTTCCAAAACCAACCAATTCAGCTCATTCAGGACATTTATCCTCCTAATCATTTTCAAAAAATCCAGTTTTTCCCCAAATTTCCAGTAAGTTCCCATTGAAATGAATTGGACATTTTCCCAAATTGCACAATCCCCACATTTTTCAACCTATTCAAACCATTCCAACATCAACACATTCCACCATCCTGAAAATTCAAACCACCTTTTTTTCCAAGTTCAAAAAAATTCCAGGATTTTCCAAAATTCATGGTTTTCCAAAGCCCTGTTTCCACCCTTTTTTCTGTCGACTACTCCTTCCACATTTTTCAACCGTTCCACCATCAAAACATTCCTCTTGGTCAGTACAAAAAAACAAAGTTTCCGGTTTTCGCGATATTCCAGGAATTCCTTAATACCATTTTTCAACTGAAAATGATACTACTTCAACATTTCTTGACCGATTTAAACATTTCCAAAACCAACCAATTCAGCTCATTCAGGACATTTATGCTCCTAATCACTTTCAAAAAATCCAGTTTTTCCCCAAATTTCCAGGAAGTTCCTATTGAAATGAATTGGACATATTTCCAAGTTGCACAATCCCCACATTTTTCAACCTATTCAAACCAATCCACCATCCTGAAAATTCAAACCACCCTTTTTCCAAGTTCAAAAAAATTCCAGGATTTTCCAGAATTCATGGTTTTCCAAAGCCCTGTTTTCCAACCCTTTTTCTGTCGACTACTCCTTCCACATTTTTCAACCGTTCCACCGTCAAAACATTCCTCTTAATCAGGACAAAAAAACAAAGTTTTTTTTAAAACTGCAAAAATTCACGGTTTTCCCGAAATTCCAGGAATTCCTTAATACCATTTCTCAATTGAAAATGTTACTACTTCAACATTTCTTGACCAAATTGAAACATTCCAACACCAACCATTTCAACTCATTCAGACCATTCAAGTTTGTTTTTTACCATTTTCAAAAAAATTCCCGCTTTTACCGAAATTCCATAATATCATTTCTCAATTTAAAAAACTGTTACTACTGACCGATTTAAACAATTCCAACACCAACCAATTCAGCTCATTCAGGACATTTATGCTCCTAATCATTTTCAATAAAATCCCGCTTTTCCCCAGATTTCCAGTAAGTACCCATTGAAATTAATTTAACATTTTTCCAAGTTGTACAATCCCCACATTTTTCAACCTATTCAAACCATTCCAACATCAACACATTCCACCATCCTGAAAATTCAAACCACCCTTTTTCCAAGTTCAAAAAAATTCCCCGATTTTCTAGAATTCATTGTTTTCCAAAGCCCTGTTTCCACCCTTTTTTCTGTCGACTACCGTTTCCACATTTTTCAACCCATTTCAACCGTTCCACCGTCAAAACAGTCCTTAGTCAGGACAAAAAAAACAAAGTTTCTGGTTTTCGCAAAATTCCAGGAATTCCTTAATACCATTTCTCAACTGAAAATGATACTACTTCAACATTTCTTGACCGATTTAAACAATTCCAACACCAACCAATTCAGCTCATTCATGCTCCTAATCATTTTCAAAAAAATCCAGTTTTTCCCCAAATTTCCAGGATGTTCCCATTGAAATGAACTGGACATTTTTCCAAGTTGCACAATCCCCACATTTTTCAACCTATTCAAACTACTGCACTATCCTGAAAATCCAAACATTTTCCAAGTTAAAAAAAAAATTCCAGGATTTTCTAGAATTCATGGTTTTCCAAAGCCCTATTTCCACCCTTTTTTCTGTCGACTACCTTTTCCACATTTTTCAACCCATTTACACCGTTCCACCGTCAAAACATTCCTCTTAGTCGGGACAAAAAAAATAGTTTTTTTAAACTGCAAAAATTCCAGGAATTCTTTAATACCATTTCTCAATTGAAAATGTTACTACTTCAACATTTCTTGACCAAATTGAAAAATTCCAACGCCAACCATTTCAACTCATGCAGACCATTCAAGTTTTTTTTTACAATTTTCAAAAAAATTCCCACTTTTACCGAAATTCCTTCATACCATTTCTCAATTTAAAAAAATGTTACTACTTCAACATTTCTTGACCGATTTAAACAATTCCAACACCAACCAATTCAGCTCATTCAGGACATTCGTGCTCTTAATCATTTTAAAAAAATATCGTTTTTCCCCAAATTTCCAGGAAGTTCCTATTGAAATTAATTGGACATATTTTCAAGTTGCACAATTCCCACATTTTTCAACCTATTCAAACCATTCCACCATCCTGAAAATTCAAGGTTCCAGGATTTTCCAAAATTCATGGTTTTCCAAAGCCCTGTTTCCACACCTTTTTTCTGTCGACTACTCTTTCCACATTTTTTAACCCATTTCAACCGCTTCACTGTCAAAACATTCCTCTTCGTCAGGACAAAAAAACCAAAGTTTTCTTGTTTTCGCGAAATTCCAGGAATTCCTTAATACCATTTCTCAATTGAAAATGTTACTACTTTAACATTTCTTGACCGATTTAAACAATTCCAACACCAACCAATTCAGCTCATTCAGGACATTTATGCTCCTAATCATTTTCAATAAAATCCCGCTTTTCCCCAAATTTCCAGTAAGTTCCCATTGAAATTAATTTAAAAGGTTCCCAAGTTGTACAATCCCCACATTTTTCAACCTATTCAAACCATTCCAACATCAACACATTCCACCATCCTGAAAATTCAAACCACCCTTTTTCCAAGTTCAAAAAAATTACCCGATTTTCTAGAATTCATTGTTTTCCAAAGCCCTGTTTCCACACATTTTTCTGTCGACTACTCTTTCCACATTTTTCAACCCATTTCAACCGTTCCACCGTCAAAAAAGTCCTTAAACAGGACAAAAAAAAACAAAGTTTCTGGTTTTCGCGAAATTCCAGGAATTCCTTAATACCATTTCTCAACTGAAAATGTTACTACTTCAACATTTCTTGACCGATTTAAACAATTCCAACACCAACCAATTCAGCTCATCCAGGACATTTATGCTCCTAATCATTTTCAAAAAATCCAGTTTTTCCCCAAATTTCCAGAATGTTCCCATTGAAATGAATTGGACATTTTTCCAAGTTGCACAATCCCCACATTTTTCAACCTATTCAAACTATTGCACTATCCTGAAAATCCAAACATTTTCCAAGTTAAAAAAAAAATTCCAGGATTTTCTAGAATTCATGGTTTTCCAAAGCCCTATTTCCACCCTTTTTTCTGTCGACTACCCTTTCCACATTTTTCAACCCATTTCAACCGTTCCACCGTCAAAACAGTCCTTAGTCAGGACAAAAAAAACAAAGTTTCCGGTTTTCGCGAAATTCCAGGAATTCCTTAATACCATTTCTCAACTGAAAATGTTACTACTTCAACATTTCTTGACCGATTTAAACAATTCCAACACCAACCAATTCAGCTCATTCAGGACATTTATGCTCCTAATCATTTTCAAAAAATCCCGCTTTTCCCCAAATTTCCAGGAAGTTCCCATTAAAATGAATTGGACATCTTTCCAAGTTGCACAATCCCCCCATTTTTCAACCTATTCAAACCATTCCACCATACACACATTCCACTCATCCTGGACATTCAAACTAACCCTTCCCCAAGTTCCAAACCAAATTCTGGTTTTCCTGGAAATTCAAACCATTCCAACATTCAAACTATTCTTGCATTCATACTACAATCTGTCAGCATTTCACTTCAACTACAGCATTGGAGCATTCACACACAATTCCTTCAGGAATGGCCTCTTCTAGTTTCAAAAAAGCTTTCCACAAAGTGCACGAGTGCTACCTCCAGCAGGAAGTCCGAGGAGTCGTGCAGCAGCATCACCAGCGTGCCGACCCTCACGTAGTTGCCGCAGTAGGAGAAGCCGATGAGGAAGATGGTGGCGATGTGATGGATGACCTGCTCCTTAAAGTCCTGCAAGGCATCGTTTGAGAAGAGATTTAAGATCACATAACGGCAACTGGCTCCAAAAGTGTGCTCTGCTAATGGCTCGCCATGTCAGACAAGACTGATTTTCACAGGATATTTCAAGCTTTTATGAAAAAAACACATTCCAGTTATGTGCTGTCAGGTTTAAGAAATACAAATAACCTCAAATAATCCAGTGCATAATCTGCAAGTAGTTGAGTGCTTTTAACCCTCAAAGGAAACTACTCTGAGGTTTTGTCTTTGGTGACCTCAAACTTACCTTTCTCTTCACGTCCACAGAGACGCAGAGGAGCAGGGACAAGTAGAAGCCCAGTTCCAGGATGTAATACCAGGAGTGGACATTGCTGACATGCTGGAAAAGGGTAATTACATGTCAATACAATAACACAATATGTGGATGTCAAACATAAACAAAGCAGATGTCAGAATTCATCCACCAATGTGGATTGTTTTCAGGGCCGATACGGGTTCTTAGTAGTCAAGAAGGCCGATAACTGATATTTGGAGCCGATATTTAATTTGCAGTAAAAGTTATTTGTACAGGCATGTGATTTTTATGTCTATTGTCGGAAAATCCGTTTTTTGTCATCTCTGTAAAAATAGAAACAAATATTTTCAGTTTTACTTTGTTTTTTTCTCTGTTAAAATCTCTGTTCCACCGTCAAATCATTCCTCTTAGTCAGGACAAAAAAACAAAGTTGTTTTTTGAACGGAAAAAATTCCCGGTTTTCCCGAAATTCCAGGAATCCGTTATTTGTTATTGAGAAATGGTATTGTTACTACTTCAGCAATTCTCGACCGATTTGAAAAATTCCAACACCAACCATTCAAATATTTTCACATTTTCCCCAAAATTCCGGCTTTTCTCAAAAATTCCCAAATTTCCATGAAATTCCCATTGTAAAGAACTCCCACATTTTTCAACCCACTTCAACTGTTCCACCGTCAAATCATTCCTCTTAATCAAGACAAAAAACAGAGTTGTTTTTTGAACTGAAAAAATTCCCGGTTTTCCCAAAATTCCAGGAATTCCTTAATACCATTTCTCAATTAAAAATGTTACTACTTCAACATTTCTCGACCGATTTGAAAAATTCCAACACCAACCATTGAAGTCTTTTCACGTTTTCCAAAAAATTCCAGCTTTTCTCGAATTTCCCAAATTTCCATGAAATTCCCAAATTTCCATGAAATTCCCAAATGTCCATGAAATTCCCAAATTTCCATGAAATTCCCTTTGAAAAGAATGGGACATTTTTCAAAGTTCCACAACTCCCACATTTTTCAACCCACTTCAACTGTTCCACCATCAAATCATTCCTCTTAATCAAGACAAAAAACAGAGTTGTTTTTTGTTTTTTGAACTGAAAAAATTCCTGGTTTTCCCGAAATTCCAGGAATCCGTTATTTGTTATTGAGAAATGGTATTGTTACTACTTCAGTAATTATCGACCGATTTGAAAAATTCCAACACCAACCATTCAAATATTTTCACATTTTCCCCAAAATTCCGGCTTTTCTCAAAAATTCCCAAATTTCCACGAAATTCCCAAATTTCCACGAAATTCCCAAATTTTCATGAAATTCCCAAATTTTCATGAAATTCGTATTGAAAAGAATGCGACATTTTTCAATGTTCCACAACTCCCACATTTTTCAACCCACTTCAACTGTTCCACCGTCAAATCATTCCTCTTAATCAAGACAAAAAACAGAGTTGTTTTTTGAACTGAAAAAATTCCTGGTTTTCCCGAAATTCCAGGAATCCGTTATTTGTTATTGAGAAATGGTATTGTTACTACTTCAGTAATTATCGACCGATTTGAAAAATTCCAACACCAACCATTCAAATATTTTCACATTTTCCCCAAAATTCCGGCTTTTCTCAAAAATTCCCAAATTTCCATGAAATTCCCAAATTTGCATGAAATCCCCAAATTTCCATGAATTTCCTATTGAAAAGAATGGGACATATTTCAAAGTTCCACAACTCCCACATTTTTCAACCCACTTCAACTGTTCCACCGTCAAATCATTCCTCTTAATAAGGACAAAAAACAGAGTTGTTTTTTGAACTGAAAAAATTCCCGGTTTCCCCGAAATTCCAGGAATCCGTTATTTGTTATTGAGAAATGGTATTGTTACTACTTCAGCAATTCTCGACCGATTTGAAAAATTCCAACACCAACCATTCAAATATTTTCACATTTCCCCCAAAATTCCCAAATTTCCATGAAATTCCCAAATTTCCATGAAATTCCTATTGAAAAGAATGGGACATTTTTCAAAGTTCCACAACTCCCACATTTTTCAACCCACTTCAACTGTTCCACCGTCAAATCATTCCTCTTAATCAGGAAAAAAAAAAAATCAAAGTTGTTTTTTGAACTGAAAAAATTCCCGGTTTTACCGAAATTCCAGGAATTCCTTAATACCATTTCTCAATAACAAATGTTAAAACTTCAGCAATTCTAGACCGATTTGAAAAATTCCAACACCAACTATTCAAGTTTTTTCACATTTTCCAAAAAATTCCCGCTTTTCTCGAAATTTCCATGAAATTACCAAATTTCCATGAAATTCCCAAATTTACATGAAATTCCCTTTGAAAAGAATGGGACAATTTTCAAAGTCCCACAACTCCCACATTTTTCAACCCACTTCAACTGTTCCACCATCAAATAATTCCTCTTAATCAGGACAAAAAAACAAAATTGTTTTTTCAACTGAAAAAATTCCCGGTTTTCCCGAAATTCCAGGAATTCCTTAATATCATTTCTCAATTAAAAATGTTACTACTTCAACATTTCTCGACCGATTTGAAAAATTCCAACACCGACCATTGAAGTCTTTTCACGTTTTCCAAAAAATTCCGGCTTTTCTCAAAAATTCCCAAAGTTCCACGAAATTCCCAAATTTCCATGAAATTCCCAAATTTCCATGAAATTCCCAAATTTCCATGAAATTCCCAAATTTCCATGAAATTCCTATTGAAAAGAATGGGACATTTTTCAAAGTTCCACAACTCCCACATTTTTCAACCCACTTCAACTGTTCCACCGTCAAATCATTCATCTTAATCAAGACAAAAAACAGAGTTGTTTTTTGAACTGAAAAAATTCCCGGTTTTCCCGAAATTCCTCAATACCATTTCTCAATTAAAAATGTTACTACTTCAACATTTCTCGACCGATTTGAAAAATTCCAACACCAACCATTGAAGTCTTTTCACGTTTTCCCCAAAATTCCAGCTTTTCTCGAATTTCCCAAATTTCCATGAAATTCCCAAATTTCCATGAAATTCCCATGAAATTCCCAAATTTCCATGAAATTCCCAAATTTCCATGAAATTCCCTTTGAAAAGAATGGGACATTTTTCAAAGTTCCACAACTCCCACATTTTTCAACCCACTTCAACTGTTCCACCGTCAAATCATTCCTCTTAATCAAGACAAAAAACAGAGTTGTTTTTTGAACTGAAAAAATTCCCGGTTTTCCCGAAATTCCAGGAATCCGTTATTTGTTATTGAGAAATGGTATTGTTACTACTTCAGCAATTCTCGACCGATTTGAAAAATTCCAACACCAACCATTCAAATATTTTCACATTTTCCTCAAAATTCCGGCTTTTCTCAAAAATTCCCAAATTTCCATGAAATTCCCAAATTTCCATGAAATTCCCAAATTTCCATGAAATTCCTATTGAAAAGAATGGGACATTTTTCAAAGTTCCACAACTCCCACATTTTTCAACCCACTTCAACTGTTCCACCGTCAAATCATTCCTCTTAATCAAGACAAAAAACAGAGTTGTTTTTTGAACTGAAAAAATTCCCGGTTTTCCCGAAATTCCAGGAATCCGTTATTTGTTATTGAGAAATGGTATTGTTACTACTTCAGCAATTCTCGACCGATTTGAAAAATTCCAACACCAACCATTCAAATATTTTCACATTTTCCTCAAAATTCCGGCTTTTCTCAAAAATTCCCAAATTTCCATGAAATTCCCAAATTTCCATGAAATTCCCAAATTTCCATGAATTTCCTATTGAAAAGAATGGGACATTTTTCAAAGTTCCACAACTCCCACATTTTTCAACCCACTTCAACTGTTCCACTGTCAAATCATTCCTCTTAATCAAGACAATAAACAGAGTTGTTTTTTGAACTGAAAAAATTCCCGGTTTTCCCGAAATTCCAGGAATCCGTTATTTGTTATTGAGAAATGGTATTGTTACTACTTCAGCAATTCTCGACCGATTTGAAAAATTCCAACACCAACCATTCAAATATTTTCACATTTCCCCCAAAATTCCCAAATTTCCATGAAATTCCCAAATTTCCATGAAATTCCTATTGAAAAGAATGGGACATTTTTCAAAGTTCCACAACTCCCACATTTTTCAACCCACTTCAACTGTTCCACCGTCAAATCATTCCTCTTAATCAAGACAAAAAACAGAGTTGTTTTTTGAACTGAAAAAATTCCCGGTTTTCCCGGTTTTCCAGGAATCCGTTATTTGTTATTGAGAAATGGTATTCTTACTACTTCAGCAAATCTCGACCGATTTGAAAAATTCCAACACCAACCATTCAAATATTTTCACATTTTCCCCAAAAATTCCCCAAATTCCATGAAATTCCCAAATTTCCATGAAATCCCAAATTTCCATGAAATTCCCAAATTTCCATGAAATTCCTATTGAAAAGAATGGGACATTTTTCAAAGTTCCACAACTCCCACATTTTTCAACCCACTTCAACTGTTCCACCGTCAAATCATTCCTCTTAATCAAGACAAAAAACAGAGTTGTTTTTTGTTTTTTGAACTGAAAAAATTCCCGGTTTTCCCGAAATTCCAGGAATCCGTTATTTGTTATTGAGAAATGGTATTGTTACTACTTCAGCAATTCTCGACCGATTTGAAAAATTCCAACACCAACCATTCAAATATTTTCACATTTCCCCCCAAAATTCCACAAATTCCATGAAATTTCCAAATTTCCATGAAATTCCCAAATTTCCATGAAATTCCCAAATTTCCTTGAAATTCATTTTGAAAAGAATGCGACATTTTTCAAAGTTCCACAACTCCCACATTTTTCAACCCACTTCAACTGTTCCACCGTCAAATCATTCCTCTTAATCAAGACAAAAAACAGAGTTGTTTTTTGAACTGAAAAAATTCCCGGTTTTCCCGAAATTCCAGGAATCCGTTATTTGTTATTGAGAAATGGTATTGTCACTACTTTAGCAATTCTCGACCGATTTGAAAAATTCCAACACCAACCATTCAAATATTTTCACATTTCCCCCCAAAATTCCACAAATTCCATGAAATTTCCAAATTTGCATGAAATTCCCAAATTTCCATGAAATTCCCAAATTTCCTTGAAATTCATTTTGAAAAGAATGCGACATTTTTCAAAGTTCCACAACTCCCACATTTTTCAACCCACTTCAACTGTTCCACCGTCAAATCATTCCTCTTAATCAAGACAAAAAACAGAGTTGTTTTTTGTTTTTTGAACTGACAAAATTCCCGGTTTTCCCGAAATTCCAGGAATCCGTTATTTGTTATTGAGAAATGGTATTGTTACTACTTCAGCAATTCTCGACCGATTTGAAAAATTCCAACACCAACCATTAAAATATTTTCACATTTTCCCCAAAATTCCGGCTTTTCTCAAAAATTCCCAAATTTCCACGAAATTCCCACGAAATTCCCAAATTTCCATGAAATTCCTATTGAAAAGAATGGGACATATTTCAAAGTTCCACAACTCCCACATTTTTCAACCCACTTCAACTGTTCCACCGTCAAATCATTCCTCTTAATAAGGACAAAAAACAGAGTTGTTTTTTGAACTGAAAAAATTCCCGGTTTCCCCGAAATTCCAGGAATCCGTTATTTGTTATTGAGAAATGGTATTGTTACTACTTCAGCAATTCTCGACCGATTTGAAAAATTCCAACACCAACCATTCAAATATTTTCACATTTCCCCCAAAATTCCCAAATTTCCATGAAATTCCCAAATTTCCATGAAATTCCTATTGAAAAGAATGGGACATTTTTCAAAGTTCCACAACTCCCACATTTTTCAACCCACTTCAACTGTTCCACCGTCAAATCATTCCTCTTAATCAAGACAAAAAACAGAGTTGTTTTTTGAACTGAAAAAATTCCCGGTTTTCCCGAAATTCCAGGAATTCCTCAATACCATTTCTCAATTAAAAATGCTGCTACTTCAACATTTCTCGACCGATTTGAAAAATTCCAACACCAACCATTGAAGTCTTTTCACGTTTTCCAAAAAATTCCAGCTTTTCTCGAATTTCCCAAATTTCCATGAAATTCCCAAATTTCCATGAAATTCCCAAATTTCCATGAAATTCCCTTTGAAAAGAATGTGACATTTTTCAAAGTTCCACAACTCCCACATTTTTCAACCCACTTCAACTGTTCCACCGTCAAATCATTCCTCTTAATCAAGACAAAAAACAGAGTTGTTTTTTGAACTGAAAAAATTCCCGGTTTTCCCGAAATTCCAGGAATCCGTTATTTGTTATTGAGAAATGGTATTGTTACGACTTCAGCAATTCTCGACCGATTTGAAAAATTCCAACACCAACCATTCAAATATTTTCACATTTTCCCCAAAATTCCGGCTTTTCTCAAAAATTCCCAAATTTCCATGAAATTCCCAAATTTCCATGAAATTACTATTGAAAAGAATGGGACATTTTTCAAAGTTCCACAACTCCCACATTTTTCAACCCACTTCAACTGTTCCACCGTCAAATCATTCCTCTTAATCAAGACAAAAAACAGAGTTGTTTTTTGTTTTTTGAACTGAAAAAATTCCCGGTTTTCCTGAAATTCCAGTTATCCGTTATTTGTTATTGAGAAATGGTATTCTTACTACTTCAGCAATTCTCGACCGATTTGAAAAATTCCAACACCAACCATTCAAATATTTTCACATTTTCCCCCAAATTCCGGCTTTTCTCAAAAATTCCCAAATTTCCATGAAATTCCCAAATTTCCATGAAATTCCCAAATTTCCATGAAATTCCTATTGAAAAGAATGGGACATTTTTCAAAGTTCCACAACTCCCACATTTTTCAACCCACTTCAACTGTTCCACCGTCAAATCATTCCTCTTAATCAAGACAAAAAACAGAGTTGTTTTTTGAACTGAAAAAATTCCCGGTTTTCCCGAAATTCCAGGAATCCGTTATTTGTTATTGAGAAATGGTATTGTTACTACTTCAGCAATTCTCGACCGATTTGAAAAATTCCAACACCAACCATTAAAATATTTTCACATTTTCCCCAAAAATTCCCCAAATTCCATGAAATTCCCAAATTTCCATGAAATTCCCAAATTTTCATGAAATTCCTATTGAAAAGAATGGGACATTTTTCAAAGTTCCACAACTCCCACATTTTTCAACCCACTTCAACTGTTCCACCGTCAAATCATTCCTCTTAATCAAGACAAAAAACAGAGTTGTTTTTTGAACTGAAAAAATTCCCGGTTTTCCCGAAATTCCAGGAATCCGTTATTTGTTATTGAGAAATGGTATTGTTACGACTTCAGCAATTCTCGACCGATTTGAAAAATTCCAACACCAACCATTCAAATATTTTCACATTTTCCCCAAAATTCCGGCTTTTCTCAAAAATTCCCAAATTTCCATGAAATTCCCAAATTTCCATGAAATTACTATTGAAAAGAATGGGACATTTTTCAAAGTTCCACAACTCCCACATTTTTCAACCCACTTCAACTGTTCCACCGTCAAATCATTCCTCTTAATCAAGACAAAAAACAGAGTTGTTTTTTGTTTTTTGAACTGAAAAAATTCCCGGTTTTCCTGAAATTCCAGTTATCCGTTATTTGTTATTGAGAAATGGTATTCTTACTACTTCAGCAATTCTCGACCGATTTGAAAAATTCCAACACCAACCATTCAAATATTTTCACATTTTCCCCCAAATTCCGGCTTTTCTCAAAAATTCCCAAATTTCCATGAAATTCCCAAATTTCCATGAAATTCCCAAATTTCCATGAAATTCCTATTGAAAAGAATGGGACATTTTTCAAAGTTCCACAACTCCCACATTTTTCAACCCACTTCAACTGTTCCACCGTCAAATCATTCCTCTTAATCAAGACAAAAAACAGAGTTGTTTTTTGAACTGAAAAAATTCCCGGTTTTCCCGAAATTCCAGGAATCCGTTATTTGTTATTGAGAAATGGTATTGTTACTACTTCAGCAATTCTCGACCGATTTGAAAAATTCCAACACCAACCATTAAAATATTTTCACATTTTCCCCAAAAATTCCCCAAATTCCATGAAATTCCCAAATTTCCATGAAATTCCCAAATTTTCATGAAATTCCTATTGAAAAGAATGGGACATTTTTCAAAGTTCCACAACTCCCACATTTTTCAACCCACTTCAACTGTTCCACCGTCAAATCATTCCTCTTAATCAAGACAAAAAACAGAGTTGTTTTTTGAACTGAAAAAATTCCCGGTTTCCCCGAAATTCCAGGAATCCGTTATTTGTTATTGAGAAATGGTATTGTTACTACTTCAGCAATTATCGACCGATTTGAAAAATTCCAACACCAACCATTCAAATATTTTCACATTTTCCCCAAAATTCCTGCTTTTCTCAAAAATTCCCAAATTTCCACGAAATTCCCAAATTTCCATGGAATTCCCAAATTTCCATGAAATTCCTATTGAAAAGAATGGGACATTTTTCAAAGTTCCACAACTCCCACATTTTTCAACCCACTTCAATTGTTTTCCCGTAAATCCAGGAATTCCTCAATACCATTTCTCAATTAAAAATGTTACTACTTCAACATTTCTCGACCGATTTGAAAAATTCCAACACCAACCATTTAAGTCTTTTAACGGTTTTTTTTTAAAAATTCCCGCTTTTCTCAAAATTTCCATGAAATTCCCATTGAAAAGAATGGGGCACTTTTCAACGTTCCACAACTCCCACATTTTTCATCCGATTCAAACCGTTCCAACTCCAAAATATTCGACCTTTTTAAAAATATGTCCTCTCCTTCAACAATTTCATCAAATTCTCGAATTTCCAGGAATTCCCAGTTTTCAGGGGCATTTTCCCCACTCAAAATGAATTGTCCATTTTTTAAACTTCCACCATTCGCGCATTTTTCGACCGATTCAAACCATTCCACCTTTCAACACATTCCACTCATCCAACTGACACTTTCCCAGGTTACAAACCAAATTCCGTTTTTCTGGAAATTCAAACTCTTCAACATTCAAACTATTCTTACAGACCGGGCTTTCTGCTCCGCCGCTCCCAGTCTATGGAATGCTCTCCCTGACCACCTGAGGGCACCACAGACTGTGGATGCTTTTAAAAAAGGCTTTAAAAGTATTTTTTTAGACATGTGCATACTAGTTCTAGCTATTTGGCTGTTCTAGTTTTTATTTGTATTTATTTTTTATTA
Organism: Nerophis lumbriciformis; assembly: GCF_033978685.3. Classification (NCBI taxonomy): domain Eukaryota; kingdom Metazoa; phylum Chordata; class Actinopteri; order Syngnathiformes; family Syngnathidae; genus Nerophis; species Nerophis lumbriciformis. The sequence continues at coordinate 4,716,710 of NC_084561.2, forward strand.
TCTTTTTATTTTTTTTAATACACTGTAGCACTTTGAGGTTGTTTACTCAATGTAAAGTACTTTTTACAAATAAAATCTATTATTATAATTATTATTATCATTAATACTACATTCTGTCAGCATTTCACTTCAACTTCAGCATTCACACGCAGTTCCTTCAGGAATTGACTCATCTCGTTATTGTTATTATTTTTTTTAACAGTATCGGCGACACAGAAAACGGAGGGACAGATAAAAGAAGTAAGTGGTATCGATGTTAGATTGCCGTTAGGGATCAACCAGTTCTTGTTACTCGCCAAGCCAGCACGGAAAGCTAATAACCGCCGCGTGGATGACAGTTAAACACGCCTGCACGTCGACATTCCTGCAGGGTTCACGGCCTCAAACTGACAACTTTCAACGCCGCTTCCTGTATCGGCTTCTGCTCTTATTGTTGCAGCTTTTCCCTTTTCTGCCTCGGTGGACTTCCTGTCATTGTCCCGAGTGCAGCACCGCCTCCTCAGAGGTGTTTCCATTCAAGATAGTCGCCCAACTTTCCTCTCTCGGAACCAGGCTTGTACGGTATACTAGTAAAGCACTAATGAACCAAAAACGGTACTATACTCTGTTTGAAAAAACACCGGTTCGTGACATTTTTACGAGCGGAGGAGCATGTTCGGCAGCGCACACTCACTGAGTACTTACACGCAGACACAGTGTGTAGACAGAAAAGGGAGAACGGACGCATTTTGGCTTAAAAAGTAAAGATGAAGCCTCCAAAGTGAGTTTCTTACAAGTACCATTATCACTGGAGGACGAGGAATAGCTAAACATGCTCCACTACACACCGTAGGAGGATACAACCGCTAACAAAAGCTGGCGCTCCTCAATGTAAACAAATGCCATGGATCTACACCTGACATCCACTGTAATAATACCAAGTACAATAGTGTATCTTGTCGATACTACAATGATTACATCGATATTTTTTATCGTCACATCTTTTTTTGCTTTTTTTAAATGTATATTATGTTTATAAAGTCAGTAAATACGTCCCTGGACACATGAGGACTTTGAATATGACCAATGTATGATCCTGTAACTACTTGGTATCGGATCGATACCTAAATGTGTGGTATCGTCCAAAACTAATGTAAAGTATCCAAACATGAGAAGAATAAGTGATTATTACATTTTAACAGAAGTGTAGATAGAACATGTTGACACAGAAAACAGGGCGACACCTACCCTTCACATCAGTATTTTTAAACCATATTATTATTGGTTTATTAGGGCCCGCATGGTCCATTGCATAAGGACTCCCTTTGGGAGTCCTTATGCAATGGGACATAAGGACCTATTGAATTTGTAAGGTTTTATTATTATTATTATTCTTCCGCAACTTTGCGCTGTAATTTGACCCCCTTAACATACTTCAAAACTCACCAAATTTTACACACACATCAGTAATATACGGCAAAACTTTTAATAAAAAAACCTAACCCCAAATCTCAAAATTGCGCTCTAGCGCAATTTTTTAATAAAACGGCGACAAAACTGCAACTCGGAAGAAAAAAATGACAAAACTGCCTGTAACTCCCACTGGGAAGGTCGGAGAGACATGAAACAAAAACCTCTATGTAGGTCTGACTTAGACCTAGTTTTCATAATTGTATATCCTCGGGCAAAAATCAACAGGAAGTTGGCAATTCCCCCTTCAAGACAAAAAAGTACTAAAAACAGTCAATTTTGTCTCTTTGAGCTGTATTTTCACCCTCTTAACATACTTCAAAACTCACCAAATCTTACACACACATCAGTAATATACGGCAAAACTTTTTATCAAAAAAACCAAACCTCAAAACTCAAAATTGCGCTCTAGCGCCCCCTAGGAAAAAAAAAACTAGACTGCCTGTAACTCCCACTAGGAAGGTCGGAGAGACATGAAACCTCTATGTAGGTCTGACTTAGACCTAGTTTTCATAATTCTATATCCTCGGGCAAAAATCAACAGGAAGTTGGCAATTCCCCCTTCAAGACAAAAAAGTACTAAAAACAGTCAATTTTGTCTCTTTGAGCTGTATTTTCACCCTCTTAACATGCTCCAAAACTCACCGAACTGAACACACACATCAGGACTGGCAAAAATTGCGATCTAATAAAAAAACCTAACCCCAAATCTCAAAATTGCGCTCTAGCGCAATTTTTTAATAAAACGGCGACAAAACTGCAACTCGGAAGAAAAAAATGACAAAACTGCCTGTAACTCCCAGGTCGGAGAGACATGAAACAAAAACCTCTATGTAGGTCTCACTTAGACCTACATTTCATAGATTGACAACCCTCAGCAAAAATCAACAGGAAGTTTGCAATTCCCCCTTCAAAACAATTTTTTTGTAAAAACCGGTCACCTTCCTTCAAAAACTATCTCCTCTGAGCGCGTTTGTCATTTCGTCTTCAAACTAACACAGGAGAGAGATTGAACCCTTGTGTATAAAACTACAGAAGCGCATTTTTCTAACTGCTCCGGTTTTGATTTTATGAGCCTTCAAAGAACCGCTGCGCTGATGCTGCTGTTTTTTTAAGATGGCTGCTTAAAAGCAGGAAGCACCAACGTGCCCACACAATGCAGACAAGGTAGGTACACTAGACAAAAGTCTTGGGACTAACGCTGGACAAAAGTATTGGGACACTTAGGACTAGCACCTGCCAAATACGCGGGCCCGACCAACGCTGCTTGCAGCTTTAATTAGGTATTATATTTTCTTGTATGATCCTGTAACTACTTGGTATCGGATCGATACCTAAATGTGTGGTATCGTCCAAAACTAATGTAAAGTATCAAAGAAGAGAAGAATAAGTGATTATTACATTTGAACAGAAGTGTAGATAGAACATGTTAAAACAGAAAATAAGCAGATATTAACAGTAAATGAACAAGTAGATTCATAATCATTTTTTACAGTTTGTCCCTCATAATGTTGGCAACATAATAGGTGTATAAATGACACAATATGTTACTGCATAGACTAATTAGGAGCGTTTGTTTGTTTACTTACTACTAAAAGACAAGTTGTCTAGTATGTTCACTTTTTTATTTAAGTACTTAACGAGAATTCCTGCAACTTGGAAAATGTGAAATTGAAATCTGGGGTTAGGGTCGATCCCGTACTCGTTCGCTGAAATGGACGAGCTTACGTTCTCACCTGTCTGGGAAAGCCGTCCCAGCACGCGCTGCAGTCCCACAGCCAGGGAGTCTGGAAGGTGAGCAGACACAAAGATGAGTCTTCACAACAAACTAACCCCGTTTCCATATGAGTTGGGAAATTGTGTTAGATGTAAATATAAACGGAATACAATGATTTGCAACCCATATTCAATTAAATGCACTATAAAGACAACATATTTGATGTTCAAACTGATATACATTTTTTTTTTTTTGCAAATAATCATTAACCTAGAGTTTGATGCCAGCAACATGTGCCAAAGAAGTTGGGAAAGGTGGTAAAAAAGACTGATAAAGTTGAGGAATGCTCATCAAACACTTATTTGGAACATCCCACAGGTGTGCAGGCTAATTGGGAACAGGTGGGTGCCATGAAAACAGCTTCCCAAAAAATGCTCAGTCTTTCACAAGAAAGGATGGGGCGAGGTACACCCCTTTGTCCACAACTGCGTGAGCAAATCGTCGAACAGTTTAAGAACAACGTTTCTCAAAGTGCAATTGCAAGAAATTTAGGGATTTCAACATCTACGCTCCATAATATCATCAAAAGGTTCAGAGAATCTGGAGAAATCACTCCACGTAAGCCACATGAATGACCGTGACCTTCCATCCCTCAGACGGCACTGTATCAAAAACCGACATCAATCTCTAAAGGATATCACCACATGGGCTCAGGAACACTTCAGAAAACCACTGTCAGTAACTACAGTTGGTCGCTACATCTGTAAGTGCAAGTTAAAGCTCTACTATGCAAAGCGAAACATCCAGTTTATACGGCCACCCTCAGTGTGACCTGTATGGCTGTTGACCAAGTATGCCTTGCATTCACTTGTGTGTGTGTGAAAAGCCGTAGATATTATGTGACTGGGCCGGCACGCAAAGGAAGTGCCTTCAAGGTTTATTGGCGCTCTGTACGAGGGATTTCCGATAATATCGGACTGCCGATATTATCAGAAGATAAATGCTTTAAAATGTAATATCGGAAATTATCGGTATCGGTTTCAAAATGATCGGTATCGGTTTCAAAAAGTAACATTTATGTCATTTTAAAAGGCCGCTGTGTACACGGACGTAGGGAGAACCCTAACCCTAACCCTAACCCTAGCCCAGTCACATAATATCTACGTCTTTTCACACACACAAGTGAATGCCACGCATACTTAGTCAACAGCCATACAGGTCACACTGAGGGTGGCCGTATAAACAACTTTAACACTGTTACAAATATGCGCCACACTGTGAACCCACACCAAAAAAGAATGACAAACACATTTCGGTAGAACATCCGCACCGTAACACAACATAAACACAACAGAACAAATACCCAGAAACCCTTGCAGCACTAACTCTTCCGGGACGCTACAATATACACCCCCCGCTACCCCATTTCAACACCGCCCCCCCCCCCCCCAACTCCGCCCACCAATAATGCACTTTGTGACTTCAATAATAAATATGGCATTTTTTTCCATAACTTGAGTGGATTTATTTTGTTGCATCACAACAAAATTAGGCATAATAATGTGTTAATTCCACCACTATATATATCAGTATCGCTTGATATCGGAATCGGTAATTAAGAGTTGGACAATATCGGAATATCGGCAAAAAAGCCATTATCGGACATCTCTACTCTGTACTTCTCCCTACGTCCGTTTTTAAAAAGTCATACATTTGACTTTTTGAAACCGATACTGATAATTTCCGATATTACATTTTAAAGCAATAACAAACAATCGTCACATGACTAGGTCTTGAAAGGGCAGATTAGAAGGTTCTGGACCTCATTAGAATAGAACATCCGCACCGTAACACAACATAAACACAACAGAACAAATACCCAGAAACCTTTGCAGCACTAACTCTTCCAGGACGCTACAACGGCACAAAAAGCCAAAAGGCTTGTTTCCATTGTGGTGCATGAAGTAGTGAGGTGGTTGTTGATGAAGGAAGTAATCAGACTTACATGGAGCAAAGATCCCAGCCCTGCAGTGAAAGCCAGCAGGTAGAAGACAAACCTCCAGCTGCAACAACAAACACACACAATTAGCTCCGAAGATATTTGACAAAGTAATAATGTTGTGATTTTGTCTTCATACACCGATACAATGGATTTGAAACCTGTGTGATTATTGATTAAAAAAAGCATTTACCTTTCGGAAATTATAGCTACGGATATAAATTACAGGCCAAAAGTTTGAACACACCTTCTTCTCATTCAAAGTGTTTTCTTTATTTTCATTTGCATTCTCTCCATGGGCTGAAATGGTTTTCACTTCACAGGTGTGCTCGAACCATTTTTCTCTAGTAATATTCGTACAATATTCTAGAAGTATAAAAGTCAAATAAAAAAAGTGACTTATTCAACAATATTTGCCCTAAATTCTGAATTTATTCTGGTCATTCTTTTATTATTTTTTTTAACTAAAATCATACGTTTTATCCTATATTATTGTAACCCTCCTTTATTCTTCCATACTAGCCTGACATTCAGAAACAAAGTTTCTTGTAATAAATTTAATTTAACCACATTTTTTGTACTTGTAATATTTCTCTTTTATTCTGGTAATTATGACTATTTGCTTAAAATACTACAAAAAAAAGTATATTTTACTAGTATAATTTCTACTTTATTGTAGTAATTACAACCTTAATTTCCAACAATTATAAGGTTCTGTCATGTCTGTATTATCATGTTTTGTTTTAAGTCATGTTTTGTTTAGTTTCTGTCTTTTCACTCCCTTGTCTGGTCACCATAGCAACCATTAGTTTTCACCTGTCACGTCACGCACCTGTTTCACGTTTTGAGTCACGCACCTGCTTTCACTAATCATGTCCATAGTATTTAAGTTCATTCATTTTCTGTTGTTCGTCCTGACGACCTCAACACATTTATGCTCTGTTTATGCCTGTTACTTCTGCCCATGTCAATTCCTCAAGCAACTACTTTTGTCCAAGCCAAGTAAGTTTTTGTTCCATATTTATAGTCTTTTTGGTTTCATAGTTTGTTCTCCGCCATTGTGCGTGTTTTTTGTTTGTACTTTTTTGCTATAGTCTTTTGGTTTCATAGTTTATTCTCCGCCACTGTGCGCGCTTTCATTTATTCCTTTTTTTTGATAATAATAAATCATGTACCTTCATTCCTGTCTAGCACGAGCCAACTTTCCGTTGCATCCTGGAAAAGCACACACCCCGGACCAAGTCATGACAGGTTCCTTGTAATGTTTTTAAATTAATCCAGTAAATATGACTTTATTCCCCTAAAATCAGACCATTTTTTCTAGTAACATATACCTTATTCAAGAAATTATGACCTCATTTGCCTAAAATAATACAATTTTATTTTAGGTGTGTCCAAACTTTTGGCTTGTACTGTAAGTTCAGGGCAAAAGTGTGGACACACCTTCTCATTTAATGTGTTTTCTTTATTTTCATGACTATTTACATTGTAGATTGTCACATCAAAACTATGACTGAACACATGTGGAGTTATGGACTTAACAAAAAAAAAGGGGAAATAACTGAAAGCATGTTTTATATTCTAGTTTCTTCAAAATAGCCACCCTTTGCTCTGATTACTGCTTTGCACACTCTTGGCATTCTCTCCATGAGCTGAAATGGTTTTCACTTCACAGGTGTGCTTGAAGCATTTTTCTCTAGTAATATTCGTACAATATTCTAGAAGTATAAAAGTCAAATTAAAAAAGTGACTTATTCAACAATATTTGCCCTAAATTCTGAATTTATTCTGGTCATTCTTTTATTATTATTTTAACTAAAATCATACGTTTTATCCTATATTATTGTAATCCTCCTTTATTCTTCCATACTAGCCTGACATTCAGAAACAAAGTTTCTTGTAATAAATTTAATTTAACCACATTTTTTGTACTTGTAATATTTCTCTTTTATTCTGGTAATTATGACTATTTGCTTAAAATACTACAAAAAAAAGTATATTTTACTACTATAATTTCTACTTTATTGTAGTAATTACAACCTTAATTTCCAACAATTATAAGGTTCTGTCATGTCTGTATTATCATGTTTTGTTTTAAGTCATGTTTTGTTTAATTTCTGTCTTTTCACTCCCTTGTCTGGTCACCATAGCAACCATTAGTTTTCACCTGTCACGTCACGCACCTGTTTCACGTTTTGAGTCACGCACCTGCTTTCACTAATCATGTCCATAGTATTTAAGTTCATTCATTTTCTGTTGTTCGTCCTGACGACCTCAACACATTTATGCTCTGTTTATGCTTGTTACTTCTGCCCATGTCAATTCCTCAAGCAACTACTTTTGTCCAAGCCAAGTAAGTTTTTGTTCCATATTTATAGTCTTTTTGGTTTCATAGTTTGTTCTCCGCCATTGTGCGTGTTTTTTGTTTGTACTTTTTTGCTATAGTCTTTTGGTTTCATAGTTTATTCTCCGCCACTGTGCGCGCTTTCATTTATTCCTTTTTTTTGATAATAATAAATCATGTACCTTCATTCCCGTCTAGCACGAGCCAACTTTCCGTTGCATCCTGGAAAAGCACACACCCCGGACCAAGTCATGACAGGTTCCTTGTAATGTTTTTAAATTAATCCAGTAAATATGACTTTATTCCCCTAAAATCAGACCTTTTTTTCTAGTAACATATACCTTATTCAAGAAATTATGACCTCATTTGCCTAAAATAATACAATTTTATTTTAGGTGTGTCCAAACTTTTGGCTTGTACTGTAAGTTCAGGGCAAAAGTGTGGACACACTTTCTCATTTAATGTGTTTTCTTTATTTTCATGACTATTTACATTGTAGATTGTCACATCAAAACTATGAATGAACACATGTGGGGTTATGTACTTCACAAAAAAAGGGTGAAATGACTAAAAACTTGTTTTATTTTCTAGTTTCTTCAAAATAGCCACCCTTTGCTCTGATTACTGCTTTGCACACGCTTGGCATTCTCTCCATGAGCTGAAATGGTTTTCACTTCACAGGTGTGCTTGAACCATTTTTCTCTAGTAATATTCGTACAATATTCTAGAAGTATAAAAGTCAAATAAAAAAGTGACTTATTCAACAATATTTGCCCTAAATTCTGAATTTATTCTGGTCATTCTTTTATTTACTTTTAACTAAAATCATACGTTTTATCCTATATTATTGTAATCCTCCTTTATTCTTCCATACTAGCCTGACATTCAGAAACAAAGTTTCTTGTAATAAATTTAATTTAACCACATTTTTTGTACTTGTAATATTTCTCTTTTATTCTGGTAATTATGACTATTTGCTTAAAATACTACAAAAAAAAGTATATTTTACTAGTATAATTTCTACTTTATTGTAGTAATTACAACCTTAATTTCCAACAATTATAAGGTTCTGTCATGTCTGTATTATCATGTTTTGTTTTAAGTCATGTTTTGTTTAGTTTCTGTCTTTTCACTCCCTTGTCTGGTCACCATAGCAACCATTAGTTTTCACCTGTCACGTCACGCACCTGTTTCACGTTTTGAGTCACGCACCTGCTTTCACTAATCATGTCCATAGTATTTAAGTTCATTCATTTTCTGTTGTTCGTCCTGACGACCTCAACACATTTATGCTCTGTTTATGCCTGTTACTTCTGCCCATGTCAATTCCTCAAGCAACTACTTTTGTCCAAGCCAAGTAAGTTTTTGTTCCATATTTATAGTCTTTTTGGTTTCATAGTTTGTTCTCCGCCATTGTGCGTGTTTTTTGTTTGTACTTTTTTGCTATAGTCTTTTGGTTTCATAGTTTATTCTCCGCCACTGTGCGCGCTTTCATTTATTCCTTTTTTTTGATAATAATAAATCATGTACCTTCATTCCCGTCTAGCACGAGCCAACTTTCCGTTGCATCCTGGAAAAGCACACACCCCGGACCAAGTCATGACAGGTTCCTTGTAATGTTTTTAAATTAATCCAGTAAATATGACTTTATTCCCCTAAAATCAGACCATTTTTTCTAGTAACATATACCTTATTCAAGAAATTATGACCTCATTTGCCTAAAATAATACAATTTTATTTTAGGTGTGTCCAAACTTTTGGCTTGTACTGTAAGTTCAGGGCAAAACTGTGGACACACCTTCTCATTTAATGTGTTTTCTTTATTTTCATGACTATTTACATTGTAGATTGTCACATCAAAACTATGAATGAACACATGTGGAGTTATGTACTTAACAAAAAAAAGGGGAAATAACTGAAAGCATGTTTTATATTCTAGTTTCTTCAAAATAGCCACCCTTTGCTCTGATTACTGCTTTGCACACTCTTGGCATTCTCTCCATGAGCTGAAATGGTTTTCACTTCACAGGTGTGCTTGAACCATTTTTCTCTAGTAATATTCGTACAATATTCTAGAAGTATAAAAGTCAAATAAAAAAAGTGACTTATTCAACAATATTTGCCCTAAATTCTGAATTTATTCTGGTCATTCTTTTATTTTTTTTTAAACTAAAATCATACATTTTATCCTAAATTATTGTAATCCTCCTTTATTCTTCCATACTAGCCTGACATTCAAAAACAAAGTTTCTTGTAATAAATTTAATTTATGCTGGCAATTAAGACTTAAATTAACCACATTTTTTCTACTTGTAATATTTCTCTTTTATTCTGGTAATTATGACTATTTGCTTAAAATACTACAAAAAAAAGTATATTTTACTAGTATAATTTCTACTTTATTGTAGTAATTACAACCTAAATTTCGAACAATAATAAGGTTGTTCTTACTTGTAATGTTTTTAAATTAATCCAGTAATTATGACTTTATTCCCCTAAAATCAAACCATTTTTTCTAGTATCATATACTTATTCAAGAAATTATGACCTCATTTGCCTAAAATAATACAATTTTATTTTAGGTGCCTCCAAACTTTTGGCTTGTGCAAAAGTTTGGACAAACCTTCTCACTCAATGTGTTTTCTTTATTTTCATGACTATTCACATTGTAGATTGTCACATCAACACTATGACACCTGTGAAGTGAAAACCATTTCAGGTGACTACCTCTTGAAGCCCATGGAGAGAATGCCAAGAGTGTACAACAATTTTTTTTTTGGAAGAAACTCGAATATAAAACATGTTTTCAGTTATTTCACTTTTTTTGTGAAGTACATAACTCCACATGTGTTCATTCATAGTTTTGATGTGACAATCTACAATGTAAATAGTCATGAAAATAAAGAAAACACATTGAAATGAGAAGGTTTGTCTGAACTTTTAGACTTAGACTTCCTTTTTATTGTCATTCAAATTTGAACTTTACAGCACAGATAAGAACGAAATTTCGTTACATAAGCTCATGGTAGTGCAGGATAAAACAGCAATAAGGTGCATATATAAATAAATAAATATATATAAATAATATATATATATATATATATATATATATATATATATATATATATAAAGTAAATAAATATATACAAATAAATAGATTACTGTACAGATAAATATATTGCACTTTTTCACATGCGTCCACATTTATGGATGTATGTTATATTGTCTTTTTTATTCCAGCCAGTTAATCCATTTTGGGGGGAGTTGAGGGCATAATTTAATTTTGCCCTGAATTTACAGTACAAGCCAAAATGTAATGATTGATGCACTTTTAATGATTTTTAATGATTTAATGATTGATGCACTTTTTTTTTTTTTAATGATTGATGCACTTTTTCACATGCGTCCACATTTATGGATGTATGTTATATTGTCTTTTTTTATTCCAGCGAGTTAATCCATTTTGGGGGTAGTTGAGGGGATAATTTAATTTTGCCCTGAATTTACAGTACAAGCCAACATTTTGGATACACCTGAAATAAAATTGTACTATTTTAGGCAAATGAGGTCATAATTTCTTGAATAAGGTATATGTTACTAGAAGAAAATGGTCTGATTTTAGGGGAATAAAGTCATAATTACTGGATTAATTTACAATTAATTACAATTATATATTATAATTGTTGGAAATTCAAGTTGTAATTACTACAATAAAGTAGAAATTATACTAGAATTTTTTTTTAGGATTTTAGGCAAATAGTCTTAATTACCAGAATAAAAGAGAAATATTACAAGTAGAATTTTTTTTGTTAATTTATAGAGATGTCCGATAATACCGGCCTGCCGATATTATCGGCCGATAAATGCGTTAAAATGTAATATCAGAAATTATCGGTATCATTTTTTTAATTATCAGTATCGTTTTTTTCTTGTTTTTTTTATTAAATCAACATAAAAAACACAAGATACACTTACAATTAGTGCACCAACCCAAAAAAACCCTCCTTCCCCCGTTTACACTCATTCACACAAAAGGGCTGTTTCTTTCTGTTATTAATATTCTGGTTCCTACATTATATATCAATATATATCTGTCATGTCTGTGTGATCATGTTTTGTTTTAGTAATGTTCGGTTTAAATTTTGGACTTTTTGTGCACTTTTGTTTTGTTTTGTCACCATAGCAACCATTAGTTTCACCTGTCACGTCACGCACCTGTTCCACGTTTGGACTCATTGTGCACTCTTGTCACCATAGCAACCATTAGTTTTCACCTGTCACGTCACGCACCTGTTTCACGTTTTGAGTCACGCACCTGCTTTCACTAATCATGTCCATAGTATTTAAGTTCATTCATTTTCTGTTGTTCGGTCTGACGACCTACTGTCATGACTTGATCTTGGGAGTTTGCTTTTCCAGGATGCAACGGAAAGTTGGCACGGGCGAGACGGGAATGGAGGTACATGATTTATTTATATTTATCAAAATAAAGGAATAAATGAAAGCGCGCACAGTGGCGGAGAATAAACTATGAAAAACAAAAAGACTATAAACATGGAACCAAAACTTACTGTGACAAGGGACATGAAGCAGGATCATAGAGGAATGGACAGAGCATAAATGTGGTGCGGTATGGGGTGCGAGGTCGTCAGAAAAAAAAACTGAAAAACACTGAACTTAAATACTACGGACATGATTAACGAAAACAGGTGCGTGACTCAAGACGTGAAACAGGTGCGTGACGTGACAGGTGAAAACTAATGGTTGCTATGGTGACCAGACAAGGGAGTGAAAAGACAGAAACTAAACAAAACATGACTTAAAACAAAACATGATAATACAGACATGACAATATCCACTAATAGTACTAACCTTTAACACTTAATTTGACTCATTTTCATTAATTACTAGTTTCTATGTAACTGTTTTTATATTGTTTTACTTTGTTTTTATTCAATAATTTTTTTTAAATTTATTTATCTTATTTTATTAATTTTTTTAAAAGTACCTTATCTTCACCATACCTGGTTGTCCAAATTAAACGTAATAATGTGTTAATTCCACGACTGTATATATCGGTTGATATCGGTATCGGTAATTAAAGAGTTGGACAATATCGGAATATCGGCAAAAAGCCATTATCGGACATCCCTATTAATTTAAGTCATAATTGCCAGCATAAATTAAATCCGATACTTGCTTTTTTTGCTGATATCGAACCAGTATTTGATAGCAATATTGATTTGGGACACCCTTCATATAGATAAATAGATAGACTTTTATCCATCCCACATTGGGAAATGTTTTTGTTTACAGTTCAGGATTTATAAACATTAACAGAAATAAAAGGTATTGAAAAAATACAAATTAGTACTTAATAATACATAATACGATTGCACTATATATACATACAAATTCAACCAAAATTAAAGCTGCAAGCAGCATTGGTCGGGCCCGCGTATTTGGCAGGAGCTAGTCCTAACTGTCCCAATACTTTTGTCCAGTGATAGTCATAAGTGTCCCAATACTTTTGTCTACTTTTAGTCTGAAGTGTCCCAAGACTTTTGTCTAGTGTACCTACCTTGTCTGCATTGTGTGGGCACGTTGGTGCTTCCTGCTTTTAAGCAGCCATCTTAAAAAAACAGCAGTGCAGCGGGTCTTTGAAGGGTCATAAAATCAAAACTGGAGCAGTTAGAAAACAATTCTGTCATTGTAATCACAAGAGTTCAATCTCTCTCCTGTGTTAGTTTGAAGGCGAAATGACAAACGCGCTCAGAAGAGATCGTTTTTGAAGGAAGGTGACCGGTTTGTACAAAAAATTTGTTTTGAAGGGGGAATAGCAAACTTCCTGTTGATTTTTGCTGGGGGTTGTCAATTTATGAAATGTAGGTCTAAGTGAGACCTACATAGAGGTTTTTGTTTCATGTCTCTCCGACCTTCCCAGTGGGAGTTACAGGCAGTTTTGTCATTTTGTTTCTTCCGAGGAGCAGTTTTTTTTTGCGTTTTATTAAAAAATTGCAGTAGAGCGCAATTTTGAGATTTGGGGTTAGGTTTTGTTTTAGATCGCAATGTTTGCCAGTCCTGATGTGTGCGTTCAGTTTGGTGAGTTTTGAAGCATGTTAAGGGGGTCAAATTACAGCTCAAAGAGGCAAAAGTGACTGTTTTTAGTACTTTTTTGTCTTGAAGGGGGAATTGCCATGCGGGCCCTAAAAACACTATCTTAGTAGGTTAACAATCCTGAGAAGCAGGAAGTTACCTTACTAACTTACTACATCCCTAGAAAAAATGTGATCCGGCTATATTTGATGCAACATTTGTAAGAAGTCTGAAAGCCAATTCAATCCTTTCCTTTCTCGCCCGTCTCGTGTTTCAAATCCACCGCGGTGATGACGCAGGAGAGGACCCGATTCAAACCCACGTGGCCTCGCAGAACTTCTTGGTGTTGGTGGGTCGGTCCTGGTTTCGCCTGTGCCGGAACCAGGTGAGGACCTGTGCCTGGGAGAGTCCACACTGCTTGCCTAGGAAGGCCACTTCACTCTGAGGGGGAACAAACACGCCATTAAAGCATCCCAGCAGGCACCAGACATTGATACAACGTTGTTTATACGTACGTGTCCTTTAAAACGGACTCTGAAACAACAGTGCAAAATAGTTGTATTTGTCAATTGTGACAACGTTGGTGTCTAACGTTGAATCCACAATGTAGTTTGGAAAATGACCAAAATTCAATGGTCAAATCAACGTCAGAACCCAACATTGATTAAACGTTGTCAAAAAGCATGTTGTTTCAACGTCATATTTGGGTTATAAAATATTGGTTGGAAAATGACCAAATTTCAATGGTCAAATCAACGTCACAATCCAACAGTGAATTAACGTTGTAAAAAAGCATGTTGTTTCAACGTTATGTTTGGGTTGTAGAATATTGGTTGGAGAATGATCAAATGTCATATTTGGGTTGGAAAATGACCAAATTTCAAAGGTCAAATCAACGTCACAATCCAACATTGAATTAACGTTGTTAAAAAGCATGTTGTTTCAACGTCATATTTGGGTTGTAGAATATTGAATTTTTTCAAGGTTAAACGTTTTTTTCAAGGTAAAAAATGTTTTTCAAGGTAAAAAATGATTTTCTAGGTAAAAAATGATTTTCAAAGAAAAAAATGATTTTTAAGGTACAAAAAAATTTTCAAGGTAATTTTTTTTTTCAAGGTTAAAAATGATTTTCAAGGTAAAAAATGATTTTCAAGGTAAAAAATGATTTTCAAAGAAAAAAATGATTTTCAAGGTAAAAAAATGATTTTCAAAGAAAAATATGATTTTCAAGGTAAAAAAAATTTTTCAAGGTAATTTTTTTTTTCAAGGTTAAAAATGATTTTCAAGGTAAAAAATGATTTTCAAGGTAAAAAATGATTTTCAAAGAAAAAAATGATTTTCAAGGTAAAAAAAAATTTTCAAGGTAATTTTTTTTTTCAAGGTTAAAAATGATTTTTAAGGTAAAAAAAATGATTTTCAAGGTAAAAAATTATTTTCAAGGTTAAAAATGATTTTCAAAGTAAAAAAAGATTTTCAAGGTTAAAAATGATTTTCAAGGTAAAAAAAAAAAGATTTTCAAGGTAAAAAATGATTTTCAAGGTCAAAAATGATTTTCAAGGTAAAAAAAAAGATTTTCAAGGTAAAATGTTTTTTTCAAGGTTAAAAATGATGTTCAAGGTAAAAAAAAAAATATTTTCAAGTTAAAAAAAAAATTTCAAGGTAAAAAAAATGATTTTCAAGGTAAAAATTTTTTTCAAGGTAAAATGTTTTTTTCAAGGTAAAAAAAATGATTTTCAAGGTAAAAAATGATTTTCAAGGTAAAAAAATCTTTCAAGGTAAAATGTTTTTTTCAAGGTAAAAAAAATGATTTTCAAGGTAAAAAATGATTTTCATTTTTTTTTTTTTTTTTTTAAATCAACGTCAAAATCCAACATTGAATTAACGTTGTTAAAAAGCATGTTGTTTCAAGGTCATATTTGGGTTGGAAAATGACCAAATTTCAATGGTCAAATCAACGTCAAAATCCAACATTGAATTAACGTTGTCAAAAAGCATGTTGTTTCAACGTCGTATTTGGGTTGTAGAATATTGGTTGGAGAATGATCAAATGTCAATGGTCAAATCAATGTCAGAATCTGACATTGAATAAACGTTGTCAAAAAGCATGTTGTTTCAACATCGTATTTGGGTTGGGAAATGACCAAAATTCAATGGTCAGAACCCAACATTGATTAAACGTTGTTAAAAAGCATGTTGTTTCAACGTTGTATTTGTGTTGTTGAATATTGGCTGGAAAATGACCACATTTCAATGGTCAAATCAACGTCACAACCTGACATTGAATAAACGTTGTAAAAAAGCATGTTGTTTCAATGTTATGTTTGAGTCTTCAAATTTTGGTTGTGAAATGACCAAATTTCAATGGTCAAATCAACGTCAGAACCCAACATGGAATAAACGTTGTCAAAAAGCATGTTGTTTCAACGTTGTATTTGTGTTATAAAATATTGGTTGGAAAATGACCAAATTTCAAAGGTCAAATCAACGTCACAATCCAATAGTGAATTAACGTTGTAAAAAAGCATGTTGTTTCAACGTTATGTTTGGGTTGTAGAATATTGGTTGGAGAATGATCAAATGTCATATTTGGGTTGGAAAATGACCAAATTTCAATGGTCAAATCAACGTCAAAATCCAACATTGAATTAACGTTGTTAAAAAGCATGTTGTTTCAACGTCATATTTGGGTTGTAGAATATTGAATTTTTTCAAGGTTACATTTTTTTTTCAAGGTAAAAATGATTTTCAAGGTAGAAAATGATTTTCAAGGTAAAAAATGATTTTTAAAGAAAAAAATGATTTTCAAGGTAAAAAATTTTTTTCAAGGTACATTTTTTTTTCCAAGGTTAAAAATGATTTTCAAGGTAAAAAAAATGATTTTCAAGGTAAAAAATGATTTTCAAGGTTAAAAATGATTTTCAAGGTCAAAAATGATTTTCAAGGTAAAAAAAAGGATTTTCAAGGTAAAATGTTTTTTTCAAGGTTAAAAATGATTTTTCAAGGTAAAAAAATGATTTTCAGGGTAAAAAAGAAATTTTTAAGGTAAAAAAAATTTTTCAAGGTAAAAAAATGATTTTCAAGGTAAAGAATTTTTTCAAGGTAACATTTTTTTTTCAAGGTAAAAAAATGATTTTCAAGGTAAAAAATGATTTTCAAGGTAAAAAATGATTTTCAAGGTAAAAAATTATTTTCAAGGTAAAAAATTATTTTCAAAGAAAAACATTATTTTCAAGGTAAAAAAAATTTTCAAGGTAATTTTTTTTTTCAAGGTTAAAAATGATTTTCAAGGTAAAAAAAAAGATTTTCAAGGTAAAAAATTATTTTCAAGGTTAAAAATGATTTTCAAGGTAAAAAAAAAAGATTTTCAAGGTAAAAAAAGATTTTCAAGGTCAAAAATGATTTTCAAGGTAAAAAAAAAGATTTTCAAGGTAAACATTTTTTTTTCAAGGTAAAAAAATGATTTTCAAGGTAAAAAATGATTTTCAATTTTTTTTTTTTTTTTTTAAATCAACGTCAAAATCCAACATTGAATTAACGTTGTTAAAAAGCATGTTGTTTCAAGGTCATATTTGGGTTGGAAAATGACCAAATTTCAATGGTCAAATCAACGTCAAAATCCAACATTGAATTAACGTTGTCAAAAAGCATGTTGTTTCAACGTCGTATTTGGGTTGTAGAATATTGGTTGGAGAATGATCAAATGTCAATGGTCAAATCAATGTCAGAATCTGACATTGAATAAACGTTGTCAAAAAATATGTTGTTTCAACATCGTATTTGGGTTGGGAAATGACCAAAATTCAATGGTCAGAACCCAACATTGATTAAACGTTAAAAAGCATGTTGTTTCAACGTCGTATTTGTGTTGTAGAATATTGGTTGGGAAATGACCAAATTTCAATGGTCAAATCAACGTCAGAACCCAACATTGATTAAACGTTGTCAAAAAGCATGTTGTTTCAACGTTGTATTTGTGTTGTTGAATATTGGCTGGAAAATGACCACATTTCAATGGTCAAATCAACGTCACAACCTGACATTGAATTAACGTTGTAAAAAAGCATGTTGTTTCAATGTTATGTTTGAGTCTTCGAATTTTGGTTGGGAAATGACCAAATTTCAATGGTCAAATCAACGTCAGAACCCAACATGGAATAAACGTTGTCAAAAAGGATGTTGTTTCAACGTTGTATTTGTGTTATAAAATATTGGTTGGAAAATGACCAAATTTCAAAGGTCAAATTAACGTCACAATCCAACAGTGAATTAACGTTGTAAAAAAGCCTGTTGTTTCAACGTTATGTTTGGGTTGGAGAATATTGGTTGGAGAATGATCAAATGTCATATTTGGGTTGGAAAATGACCAAATTTCAATGGTCAAATCAACGTCAAAATCCAACATTGAATTAACGTTGTTAAAAAGCATGTTGTTTCAACGTCATATTTGGGTTGTAGAATATTGAATTTTTTCAAGGTAACATTTTTTTTTCAAGGTAAAAAATGATTTTCTAGGTAAAAAATGATTTTCAAAGAAAAAAATGATTTTCAAGGTAAAAAATGATTTTCAAAGAAAAAAATGATTTTCAAGGTAAAAAATGATTTTCAAGGTTAAAAATGATTTTCAAGGTAAAAAATGATTTTCAAGGTTAAAAATGATTTTCAAGGTAAAAAAAATGATTTTCAAGGTAACATTTTTTTTCAAGGTTAAAAATGACTTTCAAGGTAAAAAAATGATTTTCAAGGTAAAAAAAAATTTTCAAGGTAAAAAAAAATTTTCAAGGTAAAAAAAATTTTCAAGGTAAAATTTTTTTTCAAGGTAAAAAAATGATTTTCAAGGTAAAAAATGATTTTCAAATGTTTTTAATTTTTTAAATCAACGTCAAAATCCAACATTGAATTAACGTTGTTAAAAAGCATGTTGTTTCAAGGTCATATTTGGGTTGGAAAATGACCAAATTTCAATGGTCAAATCAACGTCAAAATTCAACATTGAATTAACGTTGTTAAAAAGCATGTTGTTTCAATGTCATATTTGGGTTGTAGAATATTGAATTTTTTCAAGGTAAAAATTTTTTTTCAAGGTAAAAAATGATTTTCTAGGTAAAAAATGATTTTCAAAGAAAAAAATGATTTTCAAGGTAAAAAAAAATTTTCAAGGTAAAAAAAATTTTCAAGGTAAAATTTTTTTTCAAGGTAAAAAAATGATTTTCAAGGTAAAAAATGATTTTCAAATGTTTTTAATTTTTTAAATCAACGTCAAAATCCAACATTGAATTAACGTTGTTAAAAAGCATGTTGTTTCAAGGTCATATTTGGGTTGGAAAATGACCAAATTTCAATGGTCAAATCAACGTCAAAATTCAACATTGAATTAACGTTGTTAAAAAGCATGTTGTTTCAATGTCATATTTGGGTTGTAGAATATTGAATTTTTTCAAGGTAAAAATTTTTTTTCAAGGTAAAAAATGATTTTCTAGGTAAAAAATGATTTTCAAAGAAAAAAATGATTTTCAAGGTAAAAAAAAATTTTCAAGGTAAAATTTTTTTTTCAAGGTTAAAAATGATTTTCAAGGTAAAAAAATGATTTTCAAGGTAAAAAATGATTTTCAAGGTAAAAAAATTATTTTCGAGGTAAAAAATGATTTTCAAGGTTAAAAATAATTTTCAAGGTAAAAAATGATTTTCAAGGTTAAAAATTATTTTCAAGGTAAAAAAATGATTTTCAAGGCAAACATTTTTTTTCAAGGTTAAAAAAAATTTTCAAGGTACATTTTTTTTTTTTCAAGGTAAAAAAATGATTTTCAAGGTAAAAAATGATTTTCAAATTTTTTTTATTTTTTAAATCAACGTCAAAATCCAACATTGAATTAACGTTGTTAAAAAGCATGTTGTTTCAAGGTCATATTTGGGTTGGAAAATGACCAAATTTCAATGGTCAAATCAACGTCAAAATTCAACATTGAATTAACGTTGTTAAAAAGTATTTTGTTTCAACGTCATATTTGGGTTGTAGAATATTGAATTTTTTCAAGGTTAAATTTTTTTTTCAAGGTAAAAAATGATTTTCTAGGTAAAAAATGATTTTCAAAGAAAAAAATGATTCTCAAGGTAAAAAATGATTTTCAAAGAAAAAAATGATTTTCAAGGTAAAAAAAATTTTCAAGGTAAATTTTTTTTTTCAAGGTTAAAAATGATTTTCAAGGTAAAAAATGATTTTCAAGGTTAAAAATGATTTTCAAGGTAAAAAAAATGATTTTCAAGGTAAAATTTTTTTTCAAGGTTAAAAATGATTTTCAAGGTAAAAAATGATTTTCAAGTTAAAAAAAAATTTTCAAGGTAAAAAAAATTATTTTCAAGGTAAAAAAAATGATTTTCAAGGTAAAATTTTTTTTCAAGGTAACATTTTTTTTTCAAGGTAAAAAAATGATTTTCAAGGTAAAAAACGATTTTCAAAATTTTTTAATTTTTTAAATCAACGTCAAAATCTAACATTGAATTAACGTTGTTAAAAAGCATGTTGTTTCAACGTCATATTTGGGTTGTAGAATATTGAATTTTTTCAAGGTAAAAATTTTTTTTCAAGGTAAAAAATGATTTTCTAGGTAAAAAATGATTTTCAAAGAAAAAAAAGATTTTCAAGGTAAAAAAAAATGTTCAAGGTAAATTTTTTTTTTCAAGGTTAAAAATGATTTTCAAGGTAAAAAAATGATTTTCAAGGTAAACATTTTTTTTTCAAGGTTAAAAATGATTTTCAAGGTACAAAAATGATTTTCAAGGTAAAAAAAAATTTCTAGGTACATTTTTTTTTTCAAGGTAAAAAAAATGATTTTCAAGGTAAAAAATGATTTTCAATTTTTTTTTATTTTTTAAATCAACGTCAAAATCCAACATTGAATTAACGTTGTTAAAAAGCATGTTGTTTCAAGGTCATATTTGGGTTGGAAAATGACGACATTTCAATGGTCAAATCAACGTCAAAATCCAACATTGAATTAACGTTGTTAAAAAGCATGTTGTTTCAACGTCATATTTGGGTTGTAGAATATTGAATTTTTTCAAGGTAAAAAATTTTTTTCAAGGTAAAAAATGATTTTCTAGGTAAAAAATGATTTTCAAAGAAAAAAATGATTTTCAAGGTAAAAAATGATTTTCAAAGAAAAAAATGATTTTCAAGGTAAAAAAAAATTTTCAAGGTAAATTTTTTTTTTCAAGGTTAAAAATGATTTTCAAGTTAAAAAAATGATTATCAAGGTAAAAAATGATTTTCAAGGTTAAAAATGATTTTCAAGGTAAAAAATTATTTTCAAGGTTAAAAATTATTTTCAAGGTAAAAAATGATTTTCAAGGTTAAAAATGATTTTCAAGGTAAAAAATGATTTTCAAGGTTAAAAATGATTTTCAAGGTAAAAAATGATTTTCAAGGTTAAAAATGATTTTCAAGGTAAAAAATGATTTTCAAGGTTAAAAATGATTTTCAAGGTAAAAAAATGATTTTCAAGGTAAAATTTATTTTTCAAGGTTAAAAACAATTTTCAAGGTAAAAAAAATGATTTTCAAGTTAAAAAAAAAATTTCAAGGTAAAAAAAATTTTCAAGGTAAAATATTTTTTTCAAGGTAAAAAAATGATTTTCAAGGTAAAAAAAATGATTTTCAAGGTGAAAAAAATTTTCAAGGTAAAATATTTTTTTCAAGGTAAAAAAAATGATTTTCAAGGTACAAAATGATTTTCAAATTTTTTTAATTTTTTAAATCAACGTCAAAATCCAACATTGAATTAACATTGTTAAAAAGCATGTTGTTTCAACGTCATATTTGGGTTGTAGAATATTGGTTGGAGAATGATCAAATGTCAATGGTCAAATCAATGTCAGAATCTGTCTCATCCTGGCTCATTATGCAAGGCAGCAATTATTCCACCTGGTCGACCGACATTTCTGTTGCCGTCTAATTTGAGGAGATGCCAATGAGTCCTGCTCAGCAACATAGTGTTCACCCTCATGACACTCTTTGATATCACACTCCTGGTGGCTGCACATCACTGCTTGTCTGCACTTGAACGTGGATGTTGAAACAAGGGCGGAGATATAACCTGAAACTTAAACTGGTCCGTCCACTCGAGCATTTCTGTCTTTATTACCAAAGCTATTTTTTGCCACTTCATTTATGTACTTAGCTACTGTATTTTTCGGAGTATAAGTCGCACCGGCCGAAAATGCATAATAAAGAAGGAAAAAAACATATATAAGTCGCATTTTTGGGGGAAATGTATTTGATAAAAGCCAACAGCAAGAATAGACATTTGAAAGGCAATTTAAAATAAATGAAGAATAGTGAACAACAGGCTGAATAAGTGTACGTTATATGAGGCATAAATAACCAACTGGTATGTTAACGTAACATATTATGGTAAGAGTCATTGAAATAACTATAACATATAGAACATGCTATACGTTTACCAAACAATCTGTCACTCCTAATCGCTAAATCCCATGAAATCTTACACATCTAGTCCAGGGGTCGGCAACCCTCGACTCTCTTTAGCGCCGCCCTAGTGGCTCTCTGGAGCTTTTTCAAAAATGCATGAAAAATGAAAAAAGATGAGGGGAAAAAAAAAATGTTTTGTTTTAATATGGTTTCTGTAGGAGGACAAACATGACACAAACCTCCCTAATTGTTATAAAGCACACTGTTTATACTAAACATGCTTCACTGATTCCAGTATTTGGCGAGCGCCGCTTTGTCCTACTAATTTTGGCGGTCCTTGAACTCACCGTAGTTTGTTTACATCAGGGGTGCTCACACTTTTTCTGCAGGCGAGCTACTTTTCAATTGATCAAGTCGTGGGGATCTACCTCATTCATATATATCATTTATATTTACTTATTTATGAAACATATGTTTTTGTTAACAAGTTAAAGGTGTTTAATGATAATGCAAGCATGTTTAACACACATAGTTAATATTGTTAATACATTAAAGGTGTTTAATGATAATACAATCATGTTTAATACATATAGTTAATATTGTTAACAAGTTAAAGGTGTTTAAAGATAATACAAGCATGTTTAACACATATTGTTAATAAATTAAAGGTGTTTAATGATAATACAAGTATGTTTAATACATATAGTTAATATTGTTAACAAGTTAAAGGTGTTTAATGACAATACAAGCATGTTTAACACATATAGTTAATATTGTTAACAAGTTAAAGGTGTTTAAAGATAATGCAAGCATGTTTAACACATATAGTTAATATTGTTAACAACTTAAAGGTGGTTAAAGATAATACAAGCATGTTTAACACAAATAGTTAATATTGTTAACAAGTTAAAGGTGGTTAAAAATAATACAAGCATGTTTAACACATATAGTTAATATTGTTAACAAGTTAAAGGTGTTTAATGACAATACAAGCATTTTTAACACATATCGTTAATATTGTTAACAAGTTAAAGGTGTTTAAAGATAATGCAAGCATGTTTAACACATATAGTTAATATTGTTAACAAGTTAAAGGTGGTTAAAAATAATACAAGCATGTTTAACACAAATAGTTAATATTGTTAACAAGTTAAAGGTGTCTAATGACAATACAAGCATTTTTAACACATATCGTTAATATTGTTAACAAGTTAAAGGTGTTTAAAGATAATACAAGCATGTTTAACACATATAGTTAATATTGTTAACAAGTTAAGGTGTTTAAAGATAATACAATCATGTTTAACGCATATAGATTCCTTTCTTTCATGAAGACAAGAATATAAGTTGGTGTATTACCTGATTGTGATGACTTGCATTGATTGGAATCAGACAGTAGTGATGATAACGTCCGCATTTTCGAATGGAGGAGAAAAAAAGACCTCCTTTCTGTCCAATACCACATGAAAGTGGTTGGTTTTTGGCATCTTATTTGTCCAGCTTCCGTACTCCTTTGTATACACTTTACAAGAAATACATTGTCGGCAAACTCCGTAGCTTACTAGCTTGTGCACGCCAGCTTTCTGAGACTCTTATTTTGGTAGCGCAAGCAGGATGAAGCAGCACTTTTATTGTGCAACTGTGCAGTCGGTCTTTGGAGTTTTGACAACAGGTACGGCGCCAGAGTCTGTTGAAATAAAGTGTTTCTCGCCTTCCAGTCGGTAATTTTAATGAGCTGGCAGCAGCCAGCGTCATCTCAGAAGACCCTCGGGTGCTGTGAATGTCAATCAAGTGACGAAAGTGAAGATTTATGATCGCTCATTTTTAGGACTATTTTTTTAATGCCTGGCTGGTGATCGACTGACACACCCTCCACGATCGATCGGTAGCTCGCGATCGACGTAATGAGCACCCCTGCTGTAGGAGGACAAACATGACACAAACCTCCCTAATTGTTACAAAGCACACTGTTTATATTAAACATGCTTCACTGATTCCAGTATTTGGCGAGCGCCGTTTTGTCCTACTAATTTTGGCGGTCCTTGAACTCACCGTAGTTTGTTTACATGTATAACTTTCTAGGACGTGTTTTATGCCACTTCTTTTTCTGTCTCATTTTTGTCCACCAAACTTTTAACGTTGTGCATGAAAGGTGAGTTTTGTTGATGTTATTGACTTGTGTGGAGTGCTAATCAGACATATTTGGTCATTGCCAGCTAATCGATGCTAACATGCTAATTAGGCTAGCTGTATGTACATATTGCATCATTATGCCTCATTTATAGCTACATTTGAGCTCATTTAGTTTCCTTTAAGTCCTCTTAATTCAATTTATATCTCATGACACACTATCTGTATGTAATATGGCTTTTAATTTTTTTAATTTTTGCGGCTCCAGACAGATTTGTTTTTGTATTTTTGGTCCAATATGGCTCTTTCAACATTTTGGGTTGCCGACCCCTGCTCTAGTCTGTTACGTGAACAGAGGTGGGTAGAGTAGCCAGAAATTGTACTCAAGTAAGAGTACTGTTACTTTAGAGATTTATTACTCAAGTAAAAGTAAGGAGTAGTCACCCAAATATTTACTTGAGTAAAAGTAAAAAGTATGTTGTGAAAAAACTACTCAAGTACTGAGTAACTGATGAGTAACATACACACACATATCATATATATATACATATATATATATATATATATATATATATATATATACATATATACACATACATTGATATATACAGTATATCATTTATATTTATTTATTTTGCCGTTTTTGTTTACATGTTAAAGGTGTTTTAATGAATATACAAGCATGTTTAACACATATAGATTCCTTTCTTTCATGAAGACAAGAATATAAGTTGGTGTATTACCTGATTCTGATGACTTGCATTGATTGTAATCAGACAGTAGTGATGATAACGTCCACGTTTTCAAATGGAGGAGAAAAAAAGTTCCTCCTTTCTGTCTAATACCACATGAAAGTGGTTGGTTTTTGGTATCTTATTTGTCCAGCTTCCATATTCGTTTTCACACACTTTACAAGAAATACATTGGCGGCAAATTCCGTAGCTTGCTAGCTTGTTTGCGCTGGCTTTCGGAGACTCTTATTTTGAAAGCGCAGGCGCGATGGAGCGGCACTTTTATTGTGAAGACAGGAACTGTGCAGTCAGTCTTTAGGCTTGTGACGGGATGTACGGTTGAAATAAAAAAGTGTCTTTTTCCGTCACACTTTTGATTGATTGATTGAAACTTTTATTAGTAGATTGCACAGTACAGTACATATTCCGTACAATTGACCACTAAATGGTAACACCCCAATAGGTTTTTCAACTTGTTTAAGTCAGGTCATGTGACCGCCTGGCTCTGTTTGATTGGTCCAACGTCACCAGTGACTGCATCTGATTGGTGGAACGGAGTCAAACGTCATTAGTGACTGCATTTTATTGGTGGAACGGAGTGAAACGTCACCAGTAAGGCAGGCACTATGAAGGTCTGTCTGACAGACCAAAACAAACAAAGCGTGCATTAACAGATCGATAAAAATTAGTAGCGAGTAGCGAGCTGAATGTAGATAAAAGTAGCGGAGTAAAAGTAGCCTTTCTTCCCTATAAATATACTCAAGTAAAAGTAAAAGTATGTTGCATTAAAACTACTCTTAGAAGTACAATTTATCCCAAAAGTTACTCAAGTAGATGTAACGGAGTAAATGTAGCGCGTTACTACCCACCTCTGTACGTGAATGAGCTAAATAATATTATTTGATATTTTACGCTAATGTGTAAATCATTTCACACATAAGTCGCTCTGAGTATAAGTCGCACTATGAAAAAAACTGCGAAAAATGCGGTAAATTTTTTATCTTTGAATTTTGTGAACGGAATTAATTTTTTTTAAATAGTGAGCAAACTTTGTGTGTTTAAAAATTCAGTGTATAAAAAAAAAAAAGAGTAAAAAAATGTCAGTGCAAGTTGCCATTGAAGCTTTAGCGGTTAGCATCTTGTGTCATCATGTTTTTTTTTTTTTAGCACGCTTAGTTATTCCTTTTCCTCTGGTCATCCAGGGATAACGATACTCGGAATAAACGCACCGTAAATTCCGGACTATAATCCGCTATTTTGTTTCCTACACTTTGAACCCTGCGGCTTATAAAACGGTGCGTCTAATTTAATGGATCTTTTTTCCTCGCTAACTGCCATAATGTCCTGTGTTTGATAGTTTTCAAAACAGAGCACTGAAATGTTGTTAATTGTTTGTGCTATGGCGCCATCTTTTGGACAAGTTAGCCCACTGCATATGCCGCGAATTGAAAGTGTACTTCTTATTTTTTTTTTGCCTCAAACCAAAAAAATAAAAACCATCCATAGTTTCTGCTCAAAAGGATTCCTTACTCATCACTCCGAGCAACGTTTGTAAGTTTTACAATATAACTAAAACAATTCCTATGTTACGGCTCAGGCTCCTGCCAACGCCGCTCATCCGTCTGTGCGCACCTCGGGACACGCCCACGGGTGCGCCGCGCGCGTCCCCGCCCTGCAGCAGCCACCAGCTGCAATCACTCACCGGCAATCTACACTCCTGGGTCTGATGAGGGCAAGCTCAATAAAGGACCAGTGGACCCAAGGATCGGCGCGGGAACTTAGTTTTCTCATGGTGTACCGTAAGGCTTATGATCTCTCTCTCTGCGTGTTTTCCCTCGTGTCTGACATCCTTGTTTGTTCTCCCGTGTCCCCGCAGTACCCTCCGTCGCCTGGAAAGTGAGCTGTGCGTTTCACTTTTCCCTGGATCTCCCTCTGGACTCTTGACTACCTCCTTCGTTTCTCGACCTCTCGCTCGCCCCTGGATTCCGACGCCTCTCTCTCGCCCCGGATAACCTGCCTGCCACATGGACTTCCTCGTATCTCGTTCAACACGTTGGTAACACTCACTTCAGTTAACTACACACATAGTCTTACACCACACACTCTTGTATTCTAGTTTACACTCCATTTCCTTAGTTAGTAGTATTGTTTATTATTATTTATATACATATATATATATATATATGTTGACTATATATATATATATATATAATAAATAATTGTATATACTGCCCCCTGGTGTCTGAGCCGTCACCTCCCTTTAGTCTAAACATAACATCCTACTTACTAAAGCTTTCATGCTTATTTGTACGTGCTAGCGTCGTTAGCATTAGCTCATATGCTAACACATTTACGAGTGTCTGTGTTAGTATTATTAACTTACAATAACATTCTTTTTGCATTGTTTCAGTTTCACAAATCCCTCGGTAAATTCGCCAAAACGTCACCGTGGAGTTATTGGGTCTGTTTAGCTGATTGGAGAGCTGGCTTGCGCAGCTAGTGGGTCCATGACCATGACTTCTGTTTTGTTTGATCGGCCGTTTTACTGCCTTGTTACAGACACTGTTTGGAAACAATTAAGGTATGTAAATAAACATTTACAGAATATTTATGTGTAAATAACTCATTTCACAACATCAATCAATCAATGTTTACTTTAAGGCTGAAACGACGCGTCGACGTAGTCGACGTCATCGGTTACGTAAATATGTCGACGCCGTTTTTGTGCGTCGGCGCGTCGCATATTTACGTCACACTACTTTACTGTCATGGCGGAGCGCAAAGCAGACGATGCGAGCGAGGGGAAAAAAGCACGCCAAAAGTCGTCAAAAGTGTGGGAGTATTTCAATAAACGGCCTAATAATGTTGTTGTATGCACACTGTGTCGAGCGGAAATGGCCTATCATAGCAGCACAACGGCTATGAAGGAACATTTGAAAAGAAAACACCCGACAGCGTTCTTGCCATCACCATCAACTAGTCAATCGTCCGCGTGAGTATACGTTGTCATCATTACACAAAATCATGAATGTGTCATTTGTATCTGCGTTGTAAATTCATAAACTAAAACACTGTTTCGCTCTGAGAGGCGCGTTTGGCGTGCCTGTTCAGTGTTTACAAAGACGCGCTCCTCTTTAACGCTAACGTTAATTAGTTGTGCAAATACCTTTTACAACATTAACAGTTACATATACTATGTACAAACCAACAATTAACTTTCACTTTAATCATACTATCATTGTTGTGTTATTAAGCAAAATAAGCAATACTTTTACTTTTGTTGAAATGTTTACACTTGTTACAGAATATTTCCGTTTTGCACTTTTTTGTATTGGATGTTTATCTTTATTTTTGCACATTTTAAAGCAAAATAAGCAATACTTTTACTTTAGAAATGCTTATACTATTGCAGAATATTAAGATTTGCACTGGATGTTTACTTTTATATTTGCACATTAAAAAGCAAATAAGCTACTTTTAATTTTGTTAAATGTTAAAAGTTTTAAATGTTTACATTGTTACAGAATATTTTGTCATGTTGTTGTCAATGTTGACTGAGTGGCCATACTTTTTTTTTTTGTAAATAAAAGCCATGCCTTTTGAAAAAACTGGCCTACATTTATTTTTTCCTCTTCATTTTAAATAAAAAAAAAAATCGGTAAAAGGAAAAATAATCTATAGATTAATCGAAAAAATAATCTATAGATTAACCGATTAATCGAAAAAAATAATCTATAGATTAATCGATAGAAAAATAATCGTTAGCTGCAGCCCTAGTTTACTTATATAGCCCTAAATCATGAGTGTCTCAAATATATTATTATATTATTATTATACATATATTAGTCGCATATATCTGCAACTAATGTATGGAAACATTTTTTTTAAATTTAAACATGTTGTGGGTGCAGCTTATATAGTCCGGAAAATATGCTCTTATTATTGTAAATTTTTTATGCCCTATTGAAAATAAGGAGCAGGATAAAACTATTTTATTTTAAATGCAACCTGATTATAATCCCTCCGCTTTCAAGGCAGAAAGGAAATGTAAACAAAATATTAAAATCACATTAAACACTTAACAATAAGCTCATAAAATGATCCAACATATGTAAGAAATGCGTAATAAAGTGTAAGAAAATAGTGAGAAAATGTAAACATGGAGAACTATTTTCGGCAGGTTTAGTGGCTGTGCTCTAAAGGGTGAGCACGGCTACGGTCCCTTTTGGGAAAAAAAATCCCCAAACTTTCCTTCAACAATTTCTTGAAAACCATTAAGATAATTAAATTTTTCGGTTTTAAAAAAAATAAAAAAATAAAAATAAAGATTTTCTAGTGTTATTAAAAAAACCGAATGATACAAGGATGTAAAAAAATATAAGAAGGGAACATGTTGAAAACCAAAGTGAGGATCACGTACTTGTGACGGCTGCCGCGAGTTCTGTTCGTAGAAGGTCTCCAGCTTAGGGACGGGTGCGGCTCGGATCCGAATCCGGTCCTTCACGCCTAAACGTTTGCCTAAGGGGACGGCGATGACCCTGAGGGGGGAGTGGGGGGGGACACACGGGAGACAGGAACCCTTCTTTAATATTCATGACATCAACAGCTGATCTGCGTGTGTGTGTCACACGCACAATGGCAGGGGGACAATGTTGTGTGTAACACTACCTAGACATCCTCACACAGGCAAGGAGGGGACTTACTGAGAAGGGCAAGAAAGGACACGCTCTCTGGTTACGTGACACACCTCAGCAGCTAATTGGGCGTCTGCACGTCTGTGTCACGACACAGTCCATGACACACTCCACGACACAATCCATGACACAGTCCATGACACACTCCATGACACAGTTCATGACACACTACATGATACAGTTCATAACACACTCCATGATACACTCCATGACACACTACATGACACAGTCCATGACACAGTCCATGACACAGTCCATGACACAGTTCGTGATACACTCCATGACACAGTCCATACCACACTCCATGACACACTCCATGACACACTCCATGATATACTCCATGACACACTACATGACACACTCCATGACACACTCCATGACATACTCCATGACATAGTCCATGACACACTCCATGACACACTACATGATACACTCCATGACACAGTTCATAACACACTACATGACACAGTCCATGACACAGTGCATGACACACTCCATGACATACTCCATGATACACTCCATGACACACTCCATGACACCGTCCATGACACAATCCATGACACACTCCATGACACACTCCATGACACAGTCCATGAGACAGTCCATGATACACTCCATGACACAGTTCATGACATACTACATGACACAGTTCATGACACACTCCATGATACACTCCATGACACAGTTCATAACACACTACATGACACACTACATGACACAGTTCATGACACACTCCATGATACACTCCATGACACAGTTCATAACACACTACATGACACAGTCCATGACACAGTCCATGACACAGTCCATGACACAGTCCATG
Organism: Nerophis lumbriciformis; assembly: GCF_033978685.3. Classification (NCBI taxonomy): domain Eukaryota; kingdom Metazoa; phylum Chordata; class Actinopteri; order Syngnathiformes; family Syngnathidae; genus Nerophis; species Nerophis lumbriciformis. The sequence goes on from NC_084561.2 coordinate 4,747,117, forward strand.
ACACAGTCCATGACACACTCCATGACACAGTCCATGACACACTACATGACACACTACATGACACACTCCATGACACAGTCCATGACACAGTCCATGACACACTCCATGACACAGTTCATGACACAATCCATGACACACTCTATGACACCGTCCATGACACAATCCATGACACACTCCATGACACAATCCATGACACACTCCATGACACAGTCCATGACACAGTCCATGACACACTCCATGACACAGTTCATGACACACTACATGACACAGTTCATGACACACTCCATGATACACTCCATGACACAGTTCATAACACACTACATGACACAGTCCATGACACAGTCCATGACACAGTCCATGACACAGTTTGTGATACACTCCATGACACAGTCCATACCACACTCCATGACACACTCCATGACACACTCCATGATATACTCCATGACACACTACATGACACACTCCATGACATACTCCATGACACACTCCATGACATAGTCCATGACACACTCCATGACACAGTCCATGACACACTCCATGACACACTCCATGACACACTCCATGACACACTACATGACACACTCCATGACACACTCCATGACATAGTCCATGACACACTCCATGACATAGTCCATGACACACTCCATGACACACTCCATGACACACTCCATTACATACTCCATGATACACTCCATGACACACTCCATGACACATCAATGACAAACTCCATGACACAGTCCATGACACACTCCATGACATACCTCATGACACAGTCCATGAAACACTCCATGACACACTACATGACATACTTTATGACACACTACACAACACACTCCATGACATAGTCCATGACACACTACACGAGACACTCCATGAAATAGTTTATGACACACTACACGACACACTCCATGACATACTCCATGACACAGTCCATGACACACTCCACGACATACCTTATGACACACTACACAACACACTCCATGACACACTCCATGACGTACTCCATGACACAGTCCATGACACAGTCCATGACACACTCCACGGCATACTTTATGACACACTACACGACACACTCCATGACACAGTCCATGACACAGTGCATGACAACAGTCCATGACATAGTCCATGACACAGTCCATGACATACTCCATGACACACTCCATGACACACTACATGACACACTTCATGACATACTCCATGACACACTCCATGACATAGTCTATGACACACTCCATGACACACTCCATGACACAGTCCATGACACACTACATGACACACTCCATGACACACTCCATGACACACTCCATGACACACTCCATGACATAGTCCATGACACACTCCATGACACAGTCCATGACACACTTCATGACACACTCCATGATACACTCCATGACACAATCCATGACACATCCATGACATACTCCATGACACAGTCCATGACACACTCCATGACATACCTCATGACACAGTCCATGACACACTCCATGACATACCTCATGACACAGTCCATGACAGAGTCCATGACACACTCCATGACACACTCCATGACACACTACATGACACACTCCATGAAATACTTTATGACACACTACACGACACACTCCATGACACAGTCCATGACACAGTTCATGACACAGTCCATGACACAATCCATGATACACTCCATGACACCATCCATGACACAATCCATGACACACTCCATGACACAGTCATGACACAATCCATGACACAGTCCATGACACACTCCATGACACAGTCCATGACACAGTCCATGACACAGTTCATGACACAGTCCATGACACAATCCATGACACACTCCATGACACCGTCTATGACACAATCCATGACACAATCCATGACACACTCCATGACACAGTCCATGACACAGTCCATGATACACTCCATGATACACTCCATGACACAGTTCATGACACACTACATGACACAGTTCATGACACACTCCATGATACACTCCATGACACAGTTCATAACACACTACATGACACAACCCATGACACAGTCCATGACACAGTTTGTGATACACTCCATGACACACTCCATACCACACTCCATGACACACTCCATGATATACTCCATGACACACTCCATGACACAGTCCATGACACACTACATGACAGACTCCATGACATACTCCATGACACACTCCATGACACACTCCATGACACACTCCACGACATACTTTATGACACACTACACGACACACTCCATGACACACTCCATGATGTATTCCATGACACACTCCATGACACAGTCCATGACACACTCCATGACACAGTCCATGACACACTCCACGGCATACTTTATGACACACTACACGACACACTCCATGACACAGCACATGACACAGTCCATGACACAGTCCATGACACACTCCATGACACAGTCCATGACACAGTCCATGACACAGTCCATGACACAGTCCTTGACATAGTCCATGACACAGTCAATGACACACTTAATGACACACTCACAGACGGCGGCCATGACACAGTCCATGACACAGTCCATGACACACTACATGACACACTCCATGATATACTCCATGACACACTCCATGAAACACTCCATGACACATGCCATGACACATGCCATGACACACTCCATGACACAGTCCATGACACAGTCCATGACACAGTCCATGACACATTCCATGACACACTCCATGACACAGTCCATGACACACTACATGACACACTCCATGACATACTCCATGACATACTACACGACACAGTCCATGACACACTCAATGACATACTCCATGACACAGTCCATGACATACTCCATGACACACTCCATGATACACTCTATGACACACTCCATGACACAATCTGTGGCACACTCCATGACACACTCCGTGACACACTAAACGACACACTCCATGACACAGTCCATGACACAGTCCATGACACACTACATGACAAAATATATGACACAGTCAATGACACAGTCAATGACACACTCCATGACACAGTCCATGACACACTCTATGACATACTCCATGACATACTCCATGACATACTCCATGGCACAGTCCATGACACACTACATGACACACTCCATGACCCAGTCCATGACACAGTCCATGACACACTACATGACACACTCCATGACATACTCCATGACACACTACACGACACACTCCATGACACACTCCATGACACAGTCCATGACACAGTCAATGACACAGTCCATGACACAGGCCATGACACAGTCCATGACACACTACATGACACACTCCATGACCCAGTCCATTACACAGTCCATGACACACTACATGACACACTCCATGACATACTCCATGACACACTACACGACACACTCCATGACACACTCCATGATACAGTCCATGACACAGTCAATGACACACTCCATGACCCAGTCCATTACACAGTCCATGACACACTACATGACACACTCCATGACATAATCCATGACACACTACACGACACACTCCATGACACACTCCATGACACACTCCATGACACAGTCCATGACACAGTCAATGACACAGTCAATGACACACTCCATGACACTGTCCATGACACACTCCATGACACACTCACAGAATGCGGCACATGATGTAGAGCATCAGAGCAGGCAAAAAAGTGAGTCAAACAAACAAACAAACAAACAAAGTGGTATCTAAAAGCAGGAGGTGAGTCAAACAAACAAAGTGGTATCTAAAAGCAGGAGGTGAGTCAAACAAACAAACAAAGTGGTCTCTAAAATCAGGAGGTGAGTCAAACAAACAAACAAAGTGGTATCTAAAAGCAGGAGGTGAGTCAAACAAACAAACAAAGTGGTATCTAAAAGCAGGAGGTGAGTCAAACAAACAAACAAAGTGGTATCTAAAATCAGGAGGTGAGTCAAACAAACAAAGTGGTATCTAAAAGCAGGAGGTGAGTCAAACAAACAAACAAAGTGGTATCTAAAAGCAGGAGGTGAGTCAAACAAACAAACAAAGTGGTATCTAAAAGCAGGAGGTGAGTCAAACAAACAAACAAAGTGGTCTCTAAAAGCAGGAGGTGAGTCAAACAAACAAACAAAGTGGTATCTAAAAGCAGGAGGTGAGTCAAACAAACAAACAAAGTGGTATCTAAAAGCAGGAGGTGAGTCAAACAAGCAAACAAAGTGGTATCTAAAATCAGGAGGTGAGTCAAACAAACAAAGTGGTATCTAAAAGCAGGAGGTGAGTCAAACAAACAAACAAAGTGGTATCTGCGCCTGCATGACACTTGCAGCATGATGACAGTCATGTGACAGAACCTGTCATGTGCACACCAAACTTGCCTTTCAACTTGTCCTGCACTGCTGCACTCTCACACACCAGCAACGTTTACCTTCTTTCACTTTCTACGTCAGAGTTGTCACAATACCAGAACGTCACTGGTCGATACTTATGAACAGCCAACATTCTTCATTCTTTCCCTTTTAGTATGGAGGTTTATTTGTGTTTTTATTACGAAAACTTTTTTTGACACTGAATTTATGAAACTGATTTTTTTGCGCTGGAATTTTGTGAACTGAATTTTTTTACACTAATTTTTTAGACTGAATTTCTATACACTGGATTTTTTTAAACTGATTTTTTTACACTAATTTTTTAGACTGAATTTGTATACACTGATTTTTTTTCAATGAAATTGTCAGCATACTTTTGGTGTTATAAAAATTCCTATCACGAAAAAAAAATTATCTTTCAATTTTTCTACCGCTTGTCCCTCTAAGGGATTGCGGGTGTGGCTGGAGCCAATTAATTTACATAAATTCAGTGTCAAAAAAAGCTTTTGAATTTTGGGAACTGAATTTTTTTTTTTTTACACTATTACAAAAGCTTTTTTTGGACACTGAAATCATGTAACTGAATTTTTTTGCATTTTAATTTTTTTAACTGATTTTTTAGACTGAATGTTTTTTACACTGATTTTTTTTTACACTGAATTTTTATACACTGTTTGTTTTTCAATGAAATTGTCTACATAATTAGGTGTAAAAAAAAAAATTCCTTTCACAAAATTCAAATGCAAAAAAATTCTTCCATCCATTTTTCTACCGCTTGTCCCTCTCAGGGATTGCCGGGGTGGCTGGAGCCAATTAATTTACATAAGTTCAGTGTCAAAAAAAGCTTTAGAATTTTGGGAACTTAATTTTTTTACACCATTACAAAAGCTTTTTTTGGACACTGAAATCAATGTAACTGAATTTTTTGCGTAAAATTTTTTTTTGAACTGATTTTTTACACTGAATATTTTTTACACTGAATTGTTTTTACACTGAACTTTGACGCACTGATTTTTTTTTACACTGAATTTTTATACACTGATTTTTTTTTTAATGAAATTGTCAACATAATTTGGTGTAAAAAAATTAATTTCACAAAATTCAAACGCAAAACCATTCATCCATCCATTTTCTACCGCTTGTCCCTCTCGGGAGTTGCGGGGGTGGCTGGAGCCAATTAATTTACATAAATTCAGTGTCAAAAAAAGCTTTAGAATTTTGGGAACTGAATTTTTTTACACATTACAAAAGCTTTTTTTGGACACTGAAATCATGTAACTGAATTTTTGGCGTAAAATTTTTTTTAACTGATTTTTTATACACTGAATTTTTTTACAAAACATTTTTTTACACTGAACTATTATACACTGATTTTTTTTACACAGAATTTTTATACACTGAATTTTTGTCAATGAAATTGTCAACAGAAATTGGTGTAAAAAAATACATTTCATGGAATTCAAATGCAAAAAAATTCCTCCATTCATTTTTCTACCACTTGTCCCTCTCGGGGGTTGCGGGGGTGGCTGGAGCCAATTAATTTACATAAGTTCAGTGTCAAAAAAAATCTTTTGAATTTTGGGAACTGAATTTTTTTTTTTTTACACTATTCCAAAAGCTTTTTTTGGACACTGAAATCATGTAACTGAATTTTTTGCATTTGAATTTTTTTAACTGATTTTTTTAACTGATTTTTTTAGACTGAATGTTTTTTACACTGATTTTTTTTTACACTGAATTTTTATACACTGTTTTTTTTTTCAATGAAATTGTCAACATAATTAGGTGTAAAATAAAATTCCTTTCACGAAATTCAAATGCAAAAAAATTCCTCCATCCATTTTTCTACCGCTTGGAGCCAATTAATTTACATAAGTTCAGTGTCAAAAAAAGCTTTAGAATTTTGGGAACTTAATTTTTTTACACTATTACAAAAGCTTTTATTGGACACTGAAATCATGTAACTGAATTATTTGCGTAAAAAATTTTTTTGAACTGATTTTTTACACTGAATATTTTTTACACTGAATTTTTTTACACTGAACTTTTACACACTGATTTTTTTTACACTGAATTTTTATACACTGATTTTTTTTTAATTAAATTGTCAACATAATTTGGTGTAAAAAAATTATTTTCACAAAATTCAAACGCAAAAACATTCACCCATCCATTTTTCTACCGCTTGTCCCTCTCGGGGGTTGCGGGGGTGGCTGGAGCCAATTAATTTACATAAATTCAGTGTCAAAAAAAGCTTTAGAATTTTGGGAACTTAATTTTTTTACACTATTACAAAAACTTTTTTTGGACACTGAAATCAATGTAACTGAATTTTTTGCGTAAAATTTTTTTTTGAACTGATTTTTTACACTGAATATGTTTTATACTAAATTTTTTTACACTGAACTTTTACACACTGATTTTTTTTACACTGAATTTTTGTACACTGATTTTTTTCAATGAAATTGTCAACATAATTTGGTGTAAAAAAATTAATATCACAAAATTCAAACGCAAAACCATTCATCCATCCATTTCCTACCGCTTGTCCCTCTCGGGGGTTGCGGGGGTGGCTGGAGCCAATTAATTTACATAAATTCAGTGTCAAAAAAAGCTTTAGAATTTTGGGAACTTAATTTTTTTACACATTACAAAAGCTTTTTTTGGACACTGAAATCATGTAACTGAATTTTTGGCGTAAAATTTTTTTGAACTTATTTTTTATACACTGAATTTTTTTACAAAACATTTTTTTACACTGAACTATTATACACTGATTTTTTTTACACAGAATTTTTATACACTGAATTTTTGTCAATGAAATTGTCAACAGAAATTGGTGTAAAAAAATAAATTTCATGGAATTCAAATGCAAAAAAATTCCTCCATCCATTTTTCTACCACTTGTCCCTCTCAGGGGTTGCGGGGGTGGCTGGAGCCAATTAATTTACATAAGTTCAGTGTCAAAAAAAATCTTTTGAATTTTGGGAACTGAATTTTCTTTTTTTTTACACTATTACAAAAGCTTTTTTTGGACACTGAAATCATGTAACTGAATTTTTTGCATTTGAATTTTTTTAACTGATTTTTTAGACTGAATGTTTTTTACACTGATTTTTTTTTTACACTGAATTTTTATACACTGTTTTTTTTTTCAATGAAATTGTCAACATAATTAGGTGTAAAAAAAAATTCCTTTCACGAAATTCAAATGCAAAAAAATTCCTCCATCCATTTTTCTACCGCTTGTCCCTCTCAAGAAGCCAATTAATTTACATAAGTTCAGTGTCAAAAAAAGCTTTAGAATTTTGGGAACTTAATTTTTTTACACTATTACAAAAACTTTTTTTGGACACTGAAATCAATGTAACTGAATTTTTTGCGTAAAATTTTTTTTTGAACTGATTTTTTACACTGAATATTTTTTACATTGAATTTTTTTTACACTGAACTTTTACACACTGATTTTTTTTACACTGAATTTTTATACACTGATTTTTTTTCAATGAAATTGTCAACATAATTTGGTGTAAAAAAATTAATTTCACAAAATTCAAACACAAAACCATTCATCCATCCATTTTCTACCGCTTGTCCCTCTCGGGGGTTGCGGGGGTGGCTGGAGCCAATTAATTTACATACGTTCAGTGTCAAAAAAAGTTTTAGAATTTTGGGAACTTATTTTTTTTACACATTACAAAAGCTTTTTTTGGACACTGAAATCATGTAACTGAATTTTTGGCGTAAACTTTTTTTTTGAACTGATTTTTTACACTGAATATTTTTTACACTTAATTTTTTTTACACTGAACTTTTACACACTGATTTTTTTTACACTGATTTTTTTTCAATGAAATTGTCAACATAATTAGGTGTAAAAAAAAAATTCCTTTCACGAAATTCAAATGCAAAAAAATTCTTCTATCCATTTTTCTACCGCTTGTCCCTCTCAGGGATTGCGGGGGTGGCTGGAGCCAATTAATTTACATAAATTCAGTGTCAAAAAAAGCTTTAGAATTTTGGGAACTTAATTTTTTTACACATTACAAAAGCTTTTTTTGGACACTGAAATCATGTAACTGAATTTTTGGCGTAAAATTTTTTTGAACTGAATTTTTTTACAAAACATTTTTTTACACTGAACTATTATACACTTATTTTTTTTACACAGAATTTTTATACACTGAATTTTTGTCAATGAAATTGTCAACAGAAATTGGTGTAAAAAATAAATTTCATGGAATTCAAATGCAAAAAAATTCCTCCATCCATTTTTCTACCACTTGTCCCTCTCGGGGGTTGCGGGGGTGGCTGGAGCCAATTAATTTACATAAGTTCAGTGTCAAAAAAAATCTTTTGAATTTTGGGAACTGAATTTTTTTTTTTTACACTATTACAAAAGCTCTTTTTGGACACTGAAATCATGTAACTGAATTTTTTGCATTTGAATTTTTTTAACTGATTTTTTAGACTGAATGTTTTTACACTGATTTTTTTTACACTGAATTTTTATACACTGTTTTTTTTTTCCAATGAAATTGTCAACATAATTAGGTGTAAAAAAAAAATTCCTTTCACAAAATTCAAATGCAAAAAAATTCTTCCATTCATTTTTCTACCGCTTGTCCCTCTCAGGGATTGCCGGGGTCGCTGGAGCCAATTAATTTACATAAGTTCAGTGTCAAAAAAAGCTTTAGAATTTTGGGAACTTAATTTTTTTACACTATTACAAAAGCTTTTTTTGGACACTGAAATCATGTAACTGAATTTTTTGCGTAAAATTTTTTTTTTGAACTGATTTTTTACACTGAATATTTTTTACACTGAATTTTTTTTACACTGAACTTTTACACACTGATTTTTTTTACACTGAATTTTTATACACTGATTTTTTTTCAATGAAATTGTCAACATAATTTGGTGTAAAAAAAATAATTTCACAAAATTCAAACGCAAAACCATTCATTCATCCATTTTCTACCGCTTGTCCCTCTCGGGGGTTGCGGGGGTGGCTGGAGCCAATTAATTTACATAAATTCAGTGTCAAAAAAAGCTTTAGAATTTTGGGAACTTAATTTTTTTACACTATTACAAAAGCTTTTTTTGGACACTGAAATCATGTAACTGAATTTTTGGCGTAAAATTTTTTTGAACTGATTTTTTATACACTGAATTTTTTAACAAAACATTTTTTTACACTGAACTATTATACACTGATTTTTTTACACAGAATTTTTATACACTGAATTTTCGTCAATGAAATTGTCAACAGAAATTGGTGTAAAAAAATAAATTTCATGGAATTCAAATGCAAAAAAATTCCTCCATCCATTTTTCTACCACTTGTCCCTCTCGGGGGTTGCGGGGGTGGCTGGAGCCAATTAATTTACATAAGTTCAGTGTCAAAAAAAAGCTTTTGAATTTTGGGAACTGAATTTTTTTTTTTTTACACTATTACAAAAGCTTTTTTTGGACACTGAAATCATGTAACTGAATTTTTTGCATTCGAATTTTTTTAACTGATTTTTTAGACTGAATGTTTTTTACACTGATTTTTTTTTACACTGAATTTTTATACACTGTTTTTTTTTCAATGAAATTGTCAACATAATTAGGTGTAAAAAAAAATTCCTTTCACGAAATTCAAATGCAAAAAAATTCCTCCATCCATTTTTCTACCGCTTGTCCCTCTCGGGGATTGCCGGGGTGGCTGGAGCCAATTAATTTACATAAGTTCAGTGTCAAAAAAAGCTTTAGAATTTTGGGAACTTAATTTTTTTACACTATTACAAAAGCTTTTTTTGGACACTGAAATCATGTAACTGAATTTTTTGCATTCAAATTTTTTTAACTGATTTTTAGACTGAATGTTTTTTACACTGATTTTTTTTTACACTGAATTTTTATACACTGGTTTTTTTTTCCAAATTATTATACATATTATACATAATTAGGTGTAAAAAAAAAATCCTTTCACGAAATTCAAATGCAAAAAAATTCCTCCATCCATTTTTCTACCGCTTGTCCCTCTCAGGGATTGCCGGGGTGGCGCCAATTAATTTACATAAGTTCAGTGTCAAAAAAAGCTTTAGAATTTTGGGAACTGAATTTTTTTACACTATTACAAAAGCTTTTTTTGGACACTGAAATCATGTAACTGAATTTTTTGCGTAACATTTTTTTGAACTGATTTTTTATACACAGAATTTTTTTACAAAACATTTTTTTTACACTGAACTATTATACACTTATTTTTTTTACACATAATTTTTATACACTGAATTTTTGTCAGTGAAATTGTCAACAGAAATTGGTGTAAAAAAATTAATTTCATGGAATTCAAATGCAAAAAAATTCCTCCATCCATTTTTCTACCACTTGTCCCTCTCGGGGGTTGCGGGGGTGGCTGGAGCCAATTAATTTACATAAGTTCAGTGTCAAAAAAAAGCTTTTGAATTTAGGGAACTGAATTTTTTTTTTTTTTACACTATTACAAAAGCTTTTTTTGGACACTGAAATCATGTAACTGAATTTTTTGCATTTGAATTTTTTTTAACTGCATTTTTAGACTGAATGTTTTTTACACTGATTTTTTTTACACTGAACTTTTATACACTGCCCACAATAGCTGAATAGACAAGCGTTTTGTCAATAACAAACCTCTAACCAACACATTTTACACAGCAATTAGGCTATTTTCCTGTTCCTGAGCCCATGTGGTGATATCCTTTACACACTGATGTCGCTTTTTGATGCAGTACCATCTCAGGGATCCGCGGTCCGTAATATCATGGCTTACGTGCAGTGATTTCTCCAGAATCTTTTAACCTTTTGATGATATTACGGAGCGTAGATGGTGAACTCCCTAAATTCCTTGCAATAGCTGGTTGAGAAATGTTGTTCTTAAACAATTCGTTAACGCATTTGTCGACAAAGTGGTGACCCTCGCCCGGTCCTTGTTTGTGAACGACTGAGCATTTCATGGAAATACCCAATCATGGCACCCACCTGTTCCCAATTAGCCTGTTCACCTGTGGGATGTTCCAAATAAGTCTTTGATGAGCATTCCTCAACTTTCTCACTCGTTTTTGCCACTTGTGCCAGCTTTTCTGAAACATGTTGCAGGCATCAAATTCCAAATGAGCTAATATTTGCAAAAATTAACAAAGTTTACCAGTGTGAACATGAAATATCTTGTCTTTGCAGTCTATTCAATTGAATATAAGTTGAAAAGGATTTGTTGTATTCTCTTTTTATTGACCATTTACACAACGTGACAACTTCACTGCTTTTGGCCAAACCTTTACTGAGTCTTGTTAAAAGAAATATCTTGTCTTTGCAGTCTATTCAATTGAATATAAGTTGAAAAGGATTTGTTGTATTCTCTTTTTATTGACCATTTACACAACGTGACAACTTCACTGCTTTTGGCCAAACCTTTACTGAGTCTTGTTAAAAGAAATATCTTGTCTTTGCAGTCTATTCAATTGAATATAAGTTGAAAAGGATTTGTTGTATTCTCTTTTTATTTACCATTTACACAACGTGACAACTTCACTGCTTTTGGCCAAACCTTTACTGAGTCTTGTTAAAAGAAATATCTTGTCTTTGCAGTCTATTCAATTGAATATAAGTTGAAAAGGATTCGTTGTATTCTCTTTTTATTTACCATTTACACAACGTGACAACTTCACCGCTTTTGGTTCACGTGTGTTTACGTGTCTCAGGATAGTTTATATTAACAAAGCCAGTTTCCTTGTATGACTCGACAACCTGCCGAGCTCGTTTCTAATCTTGAAGACACGTTCTCCCTTCCTCGGCGCCACTTATGGAAAGTGAAAGCGTCACAAACTGGGGATTATTTTCACATGACAAGAGTGTCACGTCTGAGCCTTCGTGAAAAAGCTCGGGGAATGTTTTGTTGAATGACGCGCGGGCTAATTATTTCAGCTCCCGGTCGAATTAAACAAACGCCAACGCCGCCGTTTTGTCTGGGTGTGCCAGCAGGGGGGGTGTAATTGGCACATCTGGGGGTTTAAAATGCAGAACGGCATTGCAAAAGAACACAATCCCAGCTTTTATTGGCCTCTAGAGGCACACGCCTGTGCACTCGCAGCCTTTCACAGGCCAAACATGCAGTCAGCAGCTAAAAGTGTTTACTCATGATGCACACACACACACACACACACACACACACACATGTATTTGTTACCTTCTTGAGGCTTGTGAAAAATGCCTACCTCTTTAGGACCAGCCTTTCTAGATATATAAAGAAGTGTATTTACAACATTAATAATATATACATACTGTGCGAATATAAAAAAGTTTGTTGTGAAAAATGAGTTGGAATTTCACAAGAAAAGGGTCACAATTTCACAAGAAAAACTTAGAATTTTGGCAGTATTATAATAAAAGTCGTAATTTTACTCAACGCAAGTCAAAATTTTACAAGAAAAACTGAACATTTGTGCAATATTATGATAAAAGTTGGAATTTCACTCAATAACAGTCGCTGTTTTACAAGAAAAGCTTAAAATTTTGGGAATTTTATGAAAAGAGTCGTAATTTTACTCGCAATATTCGAAATTTTATGAGAAAACTTTCAAATTTTGGCAATTTTATGAAAAGAGTCGTAATTTTACTCGCAATTTTCACAATTTTATGAGAAAACTTTCAAATTTTGGCAATTTTATAATAATAATCGGAATTTTACTTGGCAAAATTATGACAAAAGTCATGATTTTACTCAAAAACAATGTCACTATTTTACAAGAATAACAAAAAAATGGGCAGTATTGTGATAAAAGTCAGAATTTTATATGACAAATGTCACCATTTTGCATTAAAAAGTAATAATTCGACATAAAAAAGTAATAATTTTACAAGAAAATATTGCAATATTACAGAAACTGTAAATTGTTCCCAATTTTATTTTAAAAAAGTCGACACATTTTGAGAAAAAGACTGCTTTTAGTTATTTTTATTTTTTGTTTGTTTGTAATTGGTTTTTAATCTTCATTATTTACTTCAAGTTATTACAGTATGTCTCTATATACATATTTATTTTATTTTTTGTACTTATTTTGGCCAAAGGGGGCGCATTTCAATTTCTTACACACACTTGTTATTTCATATGTTGACCAGAGGGGGAGCACTTTTAAAAGCGACACACGGTCAATGTGAAACATTCTCTATTAGATGCAATGTTATTGGGACCATGATTTATGTCGTCACTTGTTCACACCTCCTCACATGGAAGATACTTTTACGTCTTCATGTCTCAAGAAGAGTAGAAATACAAGAACAAACAAACACACACGCACACACACACACACACACACACACACACACACACACACACACACACACACACACACACACACACACACACACACACACACACACACACACATGTATTTGTTACCTTCTTGAGTCTTGTGAAAAATGCCTACCTCTTTAGGACCAGCCTTTCTAGATATATAAAGAAGTGTATTTACAACATTAATAATATATACATACTGTGCGAATATAAAAAAGTTTGTTGTGAAAAATGAGTTGGAATTTCACAAGAAAAGGGTCACAATTTCACAAGAAAAACTTCGAATGTTGGCAGTATTATGATAAAAGTCTTAATTTTACTCAACGCAAGTCAAAATTTTACAAGAAAAACTTGTGCAATATTATGATAAAAGTTGGAATTTTACTCAATAACAGTCGCAATTTTACAAGAAAAGCTTACAATTTCGGCAAGTCTATGAAAAGAGTCGTAATTTTACTCGACCAAAGTCACAATTTAATAAGACAACTTTAACATTCTGGCAATTTTATAATAATAATCGGAATTTTACTTGGCAAAATTATGACAAAAGTCATGATTTTACTCAAGAAAAATGTCACTATTTTAC
>NC_084561.2:4766323-4843823 GCF_033978685.3 Nerophis lumbriciformis
GTTGGTGTCAGGCTGGTGCAAAAACTCCAATTGGACGTACAATTTAACAAAGGTTTTGGCTTAAAGTTTGCAGTAGAGTGAAAAAAGTATCCAACACTTCTCTTTTCTAAAGTAAATCTGTACAGCAGATATGAGCACCTACCATCTACATCCAAAAAAATGTTTTGCCTGAGTGGCTGGACAGGGCATTTTTATTTTTTTAAGTAAAAAAAATAATAAAATAAATTGTTTTGATTTTTTTATTCACAATTCAATCAAAATTAGATTTTTTTGGCACACCTAGTTATCATAAATAATTTTAAATGTTGAAGAAAAAAGAAGCTTGAAATTCCAACTTTTCCTTCTTCATGTCTCAAGAAGGGTAGAAATACAAGAACACACACACACACACACACACACACACACACACACACACACACACACACACACACACACACACACACACACACACACACACACACACACACACACACACACTAATAACGCAGCAAACCAGCCAGCACGACAACCACACGTCGGAGGAACTCGACACCACAATAATTACATCATAAATTCCCCTGCACAAGCTCATGAAATCCAATACAAAAGGACTATCAGGAAGACTTTAAAGTAGCAGTGGAGTGGAAAAACCAGTTGACTTTATACACTTGATTGTGTTTCGTTGTTTGTTTTATAAATGTATTTATTTGACAGGCATGTCAAAGTACATAAGACTTCTAGCCACAGGCTCATTTGCAACCCTCAACCCCGGTTAGGCTTCCAAAGAAGAGAAAAGTGAAAAACACATACAAGAAGATTAAGACTACCGTATTTTTCGCACTATTAGCCGCACCTAAAAACCACAAATTTACTCAAAAGCTGACAGTGCGGCTTTTAACCCGGTGCGCTTTATATATGGATTAATATTACGATTCATTTTCATAAAGTTTCGATCTCGCAACTTCGGTAAACAGCCGCCATCTTTTTTCCCGGTAGAACAGGAAGCGCTTCTTCTTCTACGCAAGCAACCGCCAAGGTAAGCACCCGCCCCCATAGAACAGGAAGCGCTTCTTCTTCTACTGTAAGCAACCACCCGCCCGCGTAGAAGAAGAAAAAGCGCGCGGATATCACCGTACGTTTCATTTCCTTTGTGTGTTTACATCTGTAAAGACCACAAAATGGCTCCTACTAAGCGTCAGGGATCCGGTTCATGAAAAGACGCAATCTCTCCATCCGCACACGGATTACTATTTCACAGCAACTGATATTCCTGTGAACCGCACTGTGGATACAACGGGAGCACGTACGGTGAATATTCGCACCACAGGGAATGAGAAGTCATCCTTCACTGTGGTTCTAGCTTGCCATGCTAATGGCCAGAAACTTCCACCCATGGTGATATTCAAAAGGAAGACCTTGCCAAAAGAGACCTTTCCAGCCGGCGTCATCATAAAAGCTAACTCGAAGGGATGGATGAAGAAAAGATGAGCGAGTGGTTAAGGTAAGTTTAAGTTTACGCGAAGAGGCCGGGTGGCTTTTTTCACGCAGCTCCGTCCATGTTGATATACGTATGTTTGTGATTGCACATTTGCGTACATTTTGGGAGTGAACAGAGTTGTTAGAACGCTGGTTTTTAATATATTATTAAAGTTTGACTGACCTATCTGACTGTTTTTTTGACATTCCTTTAGCGCAGTTAGATGCGGCTTACAACACGGGGCGGCTTATAGGTGGACAAAGTTTTGAAATATGCCGTTCATTGAAGGCGCGGCTTTTAACCCAGGGCGCCTTATGGTGCGGAAAATACGGTAATACAAAATAAAAATATATAAAAAAAAAAAAAAGGCCCCATTTGTCCACTACTACACCCAGTTCTTGTGCTCACACTTCTGATTTTTCCTTAAGCCACTTTTTCAGTTGTCAGCTCTCTATTTCTCCCACAAACCCTCTCAATAACCATCCAAAACCCGCCAACAATACTCATTATAGACGTGACCTGAATATCAACCAAATATTAACAATGTTGTTATTATAAGCGCTAACGCAGACAGACAATTTTTAGCGGCGGCTTGATAACGTGAGTCAACAGCCATGTCCCGGGTCGTCGCGTCTCGGCTCGTCAAAGTTATTCTAGATTATAAATCGTGCCTCTCATCTGGATAATAGGAGGACTTAGCCTTGAATCCAGAAGTTGTTCATCTGTGACATTCAATGTACAGGTAAAAGCCAGTAAATTAGAATATTTTGAAAAACTTGATTTATTTCAGTAATTGCATTCAAAAGGTGTAACTTGTACATTATATTTATTCATTGCACACAGACTGATGCATTCAAATGTTTATTTCATTTAATTTTGATGATTTGAAGTGGCAACAAATGAAAATCCAAAATTCCGTGTGTCACAAAATTAGAATATTACTTAAGGCTAATACAAAAAAGGGATTTTTAGAAATGTTGGCCAACTGAAAAGTATGAAAATGAAAAATATGAGCATGTACAATACTCAATACTTGGTTGGAGCTCCTTTTGCCTCAATTACTGCGTTAATGCGGCGTGGCATGGAGTCGATGAGTTTCTGGCACTGCTCAGGTGTTATGAGAGCCCAGGTTGCTCTGATAGTGGCCTTCAACTCTTCTGCGTTTTTGGGTCTGGCATTCTGCATCTTCCTTTTCACAATACCCCACAGATTTTCTATGGGGCTAAGGTCAGGGGAGTTGGCGGGCCAATTTAGAACACAAATACCATGGTCCGTAAACCAGGCACGGGTAGATTTTGCGCTGTGTGCAGGCGCCAAGTCCTGTTGGAACTTGAAATCTCCATCTCCATAGAGCAGGTCAGCAGCAGGAAGCATGAAGTGCTCTAAAACTTGCTGGTAGACGGCTGCGTTGACCCTGGATCTCAGGAAACAGAGTGGACCGACACCAGCAGATGACATGGCACCCCAAACCATCACTGATGGTGGAAACTTTACACTAGACTTCAGGCAACGTGGATCCTGTGCCTCTCCTGTCTTCCTCCAGACTCTGGGACCTTGATTTCCAAAGGAAATGCAAAATTTGCATGGTTGGGTGATGGTTTGGGGTGCCATGTCATCTGCTGGTGTCGGTCCACTCTGTTTCCTGAGATCCAGGGTCAACGCAGCCGTCTACCAGCAAGTTTTAGAGCACTTCATGCTTCCTGCTGCTGACCTGCTCTATGGAGATGGAGATTTCAAGTTCCAACAGGACTTGGCGCCTGCACACAGCGCAAAATCTACCCGTGCCTGGTTTACGGACCATGGTATTTCTGTTCTAAATTGGCCCGCCAACTCCCCTGACCTTAGCCCCATAGAAAATCTGTGGGGTATTGTGAAAAGGAAGATGCAGAATGCCAGACCCAAAAACGCAGAAGAGTTGAAGGCCACTATCAGAGCAACCTGGGCTCTCATAACACCTGAGCAGTGCCAGAAACTCATCGACTCCATGCCACGCCGCATTAACGCAGTAATTGAGGCAAAAGGAGCTCCAACCAAGTATTGAGTATTGTACATGCTCATATTTTTCATTTTCATACTTTTCAGTTGGCCAACATTTCTAAAAATCCCTTTTTTGTATTAGCCTTAAGTAATATTCTAATTTTGTGACACACGGAATTTTGGATTTTCATTTGTTGCCACTTCAAATCATCAAAATTAAATGAAATAAACATTTGAATGCATCAGTCTGTGTGCAATGAATAAATATAATGTACAAGTTACACCTTTTGAATGCAATTACTGAAATAAATCAAGTTTTTCAAAATATTCTAATTTACTGGCTTTTACCTGTATACCCGGAGATGGAAACAAACACACACACAACCGAAAACATGGCTAGCTCGCTAGCGGCTAACGTCCACCCGTCGTGTCTTAGCTACTTCTAAATCACTAATCCTGGCCTCCATGGCGATAAATAAAGTAAGTTTCTTCCAAGTATCATTATCACATAGCTAAACATGCTTCACTACACACCGTAGGAGGATACAATAGCTCACCGCTAACAAAAGCTAGCGCTCCTCAATGTAAACAAACGCCATGGGTGGATCCACTGTAATGATACCAAGTACAATAACATATCAAGTCGATACTATTATGATTGCATCGATCATTTTTACATCCCTGGACACATGAGGACTTTGAATACGATTAATGTATGATCCTGTAACTACTTGGTATCGGATCGATACCTACATTCGTGGTATCATCCAAAACTAATGTGAAGTATCAAAGAAGAGAAGAATAAGTGATTATTACATTTTAACAGAAGTGTAGATTAGGGATGTCCCGATCCAGGTTTTTGCACTTCCGATCCGATACCGATATTGTTTTTGCACTTCCGATCCGATACCGATACTGACCGATACCGATACTGACCGATACTGGCCTATCCGAGCATGTATTAAAGTTTAAAGTTATTTAGCCTACTTAGCTGTCAGAATCATGTTGAAAAGGGTTTTAGTACTCTTGATAACAACTAGCCAGCTGAATTAGGGGAGTTTGAATAATACACAATGGTTGGTAACAAGAAACTGACCTGTTTATTCAAGGATAAACACAAAATAGACAAAATGATACATGACAAACAGAAATGGCATCATTGAACTAGGGCTGGGCGATATGGCCTTTTTTAAATATTGCGATATTTTAAGGCCAAATGGCGATACACGATATATATCTGGATATTTTGCCTTAGCCTCGAATGAACACTTGATGCATATAATCACAGCAGTATGATGATTCTATGTGTTTTGATTGATTGATTGAGACTTTTATTAGTAGGTTGCACAGTGAAGTACATATTCCGTACAATTGACCACTAAATGGTAACACCCCAATAAGTTTTTCCACTTGTTTAAGTCGGGGTCCACTTAAATTGATTCATGATACAGATATATACTATCAGATATATACTATCATCATAATACAGTCATCACACAAGATAATCACATTGAATTATTTACATTATTTATAATCCAGGGTGTGGAGGGTAAGTGTCAAAAAGACAGCCAAAAGAGTTTGATATGAGAATAAATCTAAAGTTAAAATATAGGGTAGAAATGCACCCATTTGCAGGAAATGTAGTCTTGATTTTCAAAATGTTCTTTCAAGGCTTGCATGTCTACATTAAAACATTCTTCTTCATACTGCATTAATATATGCTACTTTTAAACTTTCATGCAGAGAAGGAAATCACAACTAAAAAAATCACTAATTTTTTCATTGGTGTGGAAATGTTTGCCTCGGCATTTTGATGGTGTGGACGTGTGGCACCGAACGGAGATAAGCGTCTCGACAGACGTTACAATATTTGAACAATGATGACGAAAACTGTTTTCTCTGTCGTGTCCGTGTGTGTTTTTTTTTATTTTGTGCGTGGCATATAATTGCTATGCGCAGAGGATGCTTGAGCAGTGCGCAATTGCACAAGCGCGCACCTTAGAGAGAACGTTGGTCACACGGCTGCGCTAGCATCACAGCTAACGTTAGCCATGCAGCTACCTCTCTGCTCGGGGAGGACGTATACGTATGTGACGTATGACGTGACAGTATGTGACGTGTGTAAGAAGGTGCGCTTGCTGTCTGTGAGAGGGAGACACAGGAAAGGGTGAGAAGAGCCTGTCGTGTAATGCCAGCAGCTAAAAGCAACTGCGTGAGACTCCACAGACCTGTGGATGTGTTTAAGGTGTGCTGGAAAATGCGGAACGGAAATTAGGGAGCAGCAGAAAAGTGGAATGTACTATTTAAATCGGTGCGTTGGAAAACACGGACCGGAGGTTTTTTTTAACTGGATCTGGATCGGCATTTTCCCATGCCTTGCCGATACGCATTTTTTTGCAAATATCGGCGGCCGATCCGATCCAAATATCGGATCGGGACATCCCTAGTGTAGATAAAACATGTTAAAATGGAAAATAAGCAGATATTAACAGTAAATGAACAAGTAGATTCATTTTTACAGCTTGTCCTTTATAATTTTGACAAAATAATAGAATGGAAATGACACAATTTGACAAATTAGGAGCCTATGTTTGCTTACTTACTACTAATAGACAAGTTGTCTATTTTATTTAATGACAAAAATGTTATTTGATTGCAATAATAAACATACGTTTAATGTACTGTAATATTTTTTGGTTAAATTAAAGCCAATAATGCTATTTTTTGTGGTCCCCTTTATTTAGAAAAGTATCGAAAATGATAAAAAATATATATCGAAATACATTTTGGTACCGGTACCAAAAACTTGGTATCGTGACAATCCGACATATGACAATACCGTATAGTATCGTGACTTGTGTACGGTGATACGGGTTGAACGTTCAAGGCGACAACCGTCATTTTTACGGTAAAACTCTGGCGACTGAATTGCCCTGATTTTTTTTTTTTTTTACAGTTGTTTTTATTTGCGAATTCAAAAAGATGCCACTGTCATTTTATTAATTAAGATATGAGCACCTACCATCTACATCCAAAAAAATGTTTTGCCTGAGTGGCTGGACAGGGCATTTTTATTTTTTTAAGTAAAAAAAAAATAATAATAAATTGTTTTGATTTTTTTATTCACAATTCAATCAAAATTAGATTTTTTTGGCACACCTAGTTATCATAAATAATTTTAAATGTTGAAGAAAAAAGAAGCGATTTTACTGTCAAAAACAAACAATACCGTATAGTATCGTGATTTGTGTATGGTGATACGGGTTGAACGTTCAAGGCGACAACCGTCATTTTTACGGTAAAACTCTGGCGACTGAATTGCCCTGATTTTTTTTTTTTTTTACAGTCGTTTTTATTTGCGAATTCAAAAAGATGTCACTTTCATTTTATTAATTTTTTTTTATTCGTGCAACCGAAGTGCCATTTTTTTATTTTTTTTTACCGTAACATGTACACTTTCTCTTACTGTGCATTACTGTAAATGGTAAAACCACACCACTGTCATTTTTACAGCACAGTTCTGGCAACCGGGATGCCATTTTTTTTTTTTTTCATTTTTACAAAGTACACGGCTATTACTGCCATGTAAAAAGTGGATAATATAATATACCGTAAAAAAAACAACAACAGTAGACTTTACAGTCAAAAACTGTACAGCAGATATGAGCACCTACCATCTACATCCAAAAAAATGTTTTGCCTGAGTGGCTGGACAGGGCATTTTTATTTTTTTAAGTAAAAAAAAAATAATAATAAATTGTTTTGATTTTTTTATTCACAATTCAATCAAAATTAGATTTTTTTGGCACACCTAGTTATCATAAATAATTTTAAATGTTGAAGAAAAAAGAAGCGATTTTACTGTCAAAAACAAACAATACCGTATAGTATCGTGATTTGTGTATGGTGATACGGGTTGAACGTTCAAGGCGACAACCGTCATTTTTACGGTAAAACTCTGGCGACTGAATTGCCCTGAATTTTTTTTTTTAATAGTCGTTTTTATTTGCGAATTCAAAAAGATGCCACTGTCATTTTATTAATTTTTTTTTTATTCGTGCAACCGAAGTGCCATTTTTTATTTTTTGTTTACCGTAACATGTACTCTTTCTGATTACTGTGCATTACTGTAAATGGTAAAACCACACCACTGTCATTTTTACAGCACAGTTCTGGTAACGGGGATGCCAGGTTATTTTTTTTTAATTTTTACAAAGTACACGGCTATTACTGCCATGTAAAAAGTGGATAATATAATATACCGTAAAAAAAACAACAACAGTAGACTTTACAGTCAAAAACTGTACAGCAGATATGAGCACCTACCATCTACATCCAAAAAAATGTTTTGCCTGAGTGGCTGGACAGGGCATTTTTATTTTTTTAAGTAAAAAAAAAAAAAAAAAAAATTGTTTTGATTTTTTTATTCACAATTCAATCAAAATTAGATTTTTTTTGGCACACCTAGTTATCATAAATAATTTTAAATGTTGAAGAAAAAAGAAGCGATTTTACTGTCAAAAACAAACAATACCGTATAGTATCGTGATTTGTGTACGGTGATACGGGTTGAACGTTCAAGGCGACAACCGTCATTTTTACGGTAAAACTTTGGCGACTGAATTGCCCTGATTTTTTTTTTTTTTTTACAGTCGTTTTTATTTGCGAATTAAAAAAGATGCCACTGTCATTTTATTTTATTTTTTTTATTCGTGCAACCGAAGTGCCATTTTTTATTTTTTGTTTACCGTAACATGTACACTTTCTCTTACTGTGGTAATGGTAAAACCACACCACTGTCATTTTTACAGCACAGTTCTGGTAACGGGGCTGCCAGTTTATTTTTTTTCATTTTTACAAAGTACACGGCTATTACTGCCATGTAAAAAGTGGATAATATAATACACCATAAAAAAAAACAACAACCGTAGATTTTACAGTCAAAAACTGGCAGCTCGGTCAACAGAATTTTAACGCCAAAACAGTAGTAGTGTTTTTCGATTTACAGTAATATGCTGTAAAGAACAACGTAAAATGTATTGTCATTTTTATTAATTTAACAGGTAGTTTGCTGTAAAGTTAAGTATTTTTTATTCTCTTGACATTAATAAAATAATGGAGTCGCGCAGTAAGTGCTTGCCCCTTAAAAAGGCAACATTTAATTAATAAATCAGGGTTCAAATGATGATTGTTTTCATAAACATAAACAATTACTCATTTTGTCGTCAAGTTTTTCCCCCCGAAGGTCTTTTCTTTCAAACGGTCGCCTATTATCAAACACGTCCTCATCGGTCTTGGGCTTTACGTTTGCTGCGGTCGCCGCTAATAACACTAGATCTCGGCTTGGCAGCGCAGGCAGCTTCGTACTGCTCCCACAAATCTTCACAATGGTAAATTTTAAAGTGACTCATCAGTTTTGCTGTGTTGAAATTTGTGAATAATGACCATGACTATAGTTGTTTGATTATTTTACTCACATTTTGGCTACTTTATATTCAATTTGTCGGCACTAATTTGTAATTTTTTATTTGACAAAAACATGTTTGGAAAGTATGATAGTATACTGTAATATTTGTTGCAATATTGGATACTATTAAAGTTTCAAGCAATTTCAAGCAGTACATATATTTTTTCTGTCAAAATGAATGTCATTATTAATTCTATAAATTGTTTTAAGTAGACTGTCGATTTTACAGTAAAAACGTTTATTTTTACAACATTTTACGGTAAAATATAGCGTTTTTTTGTTTGGTTTTTTTAACAACATTTTACGGTAAATGGAAAAACAGTACACGTTCTTTTTTTTAATTCTGGCAACTTAGCTGCCAGTTTTTCTACCGTAAAAACAAATGTACCGTCTTTCCATTGACGGCAATAAACCGTTAAAAACAACAACCGTAGATTTTACAGTCAAAAACTGGCAGCTCAGTCAACAGAATTTTAACGCCAAAACAGTAGTAGTGTTTTTCGATTTACAGTAATATGCTGTAAAGAACAACGTAAAATTTATCGTCATTTTTATTAATTTAATGGGTAGTTTGCTGTAAAGTTAAGTATTTTTTTATCCCCCTGACATTAATAAAATAATGGAGTCATGCCTGCTCCTTAAAAAGGCAACATTTAATTCATAAATGAGGGTTCAAATGATGATTGTTTTCATAAACATAAACAATTACTCATTTTGTCGTCAAGTTTTTCCCCCCGAAGGTCTTTTCTTTCAAACGGTCGCCTATTATCAAACACGTCCTCATCGGTCTTGGGCTTTACGTTTGCTGCGGTCGCCGCTAATAACACTAGATCTCGGCTTGGCAGCGCAGGCAGCTTCGTACTGCTCACACAAATCTTCACAATGGTGAATTTTAACGTGACTCATCAGTTTTGCTGTGTTGAAATTTGTGAATAATGACTATGACTATAGTTGTTTGATTATTTTACTCACATTTTGGCTACTTTATATTCAATTTGTCGGCACTAATTTGTAATTTTTTATTTATTTTTATTTTGACAAAAACATGTTTGGAAATTATGATAATATACTGTAATATTTGTTGAAATATTGGATACTATTAAGGTTTCAAGCAATTTCAAGCAGTACATATATTTTTTCTGTCAAAATGAATTTCATTATTAATTCTATAAATTGTATTAAGTAGACTGTCGATTTTACAATAAAAACGTTATTTTTACAACATTTTACGGTAAAATATAGCATTTTTTTTTTTTTTTTTTTTAACAACATTTTACGGTAAATGGAAAAACAGTACACGTTCTTTTTTTTTTAATTCTGGCAACTTAGATGCCAGTTTTTCTACCGTAAAAACAAATGTACCGTCTTTCCATTGACGGCAATACACCGTTAAAAACAACAACCGTAGATTTTACAGTCAAAAACTGGCAGCTCAGTCAACAGAATTTTAACGCCAAAACAGTAGTAGTGTTTTTCGATTTATAGTAACATGCTGTAAAGAACAATGTAAAATTTATCGTCATTTTTATTAATTTAATGGGTAGTTTGCTGTAAAGTTAAGTATTTTTTTATTCCCCTGACCTTAACAAAATAATGGAGTCATGCCTGCTCCTTAAAAAGGCAACATTTAATTCATAAATGAGGGTTCAAATGATGATTGTTTTCATAAACATAAACAATTACTCATTTTGTCGTCAAGTTTTTCCCCCCGAAGGTCTTTTCTTTCAAACGGTCACCTATTATCAAACACGTCCTCATCAGTCTTGGGCTTTACGTTTGCTGCGGTCGCCGCTAATAACACTAGATCTCGGCTTCGTACTGCTCCCACAAATCTTCACAATGGTGAATTTTAACGTGACTCATCAGTTTTGCTGTGTTGAAATTTGTGAATAATGACTATGACTATAGTGGTTTGATTATTTTACTCACATTTTGGCTACTTTATATTCAATTTGTCGGCACTAATTTGTAATTTTTTATTTGACAAAAACATGTTTGGAAAGTATGATAGTATACTGTAATATTTGTTGCAATATTGGATACTATTAAAGTTTCAAGCAATTTCAAGCAGTACATATATTTTTTCTGTCAAAATGAATTTCATTATTAATTCTATAAATTGTTTTAAGTAGACTGTCGATTTTACAGTAAAAACGTTTATTTTTACAACATTTTACGGAAAAGTATAGCGTTTTTTTGTTTAGTTTTTTTAACAACATTTTACGGTAAATGGAATAACAGTACACGTTCTTTTTTTTAATTCTGGCAACTTAGCTGCCAGTTTTTCTACCGTAAAAACAAATGTACCGTCTTTCCATTGACGGCAATACACCGTTAAAAACAACAACCGTAGATTTTACAGTCAAAAACTGGCAGCTCGGTCAACATAATTTTAACGCCAAAACAGTAGTAGTGTTTTTCGATTTACAGTAATATGCTGTAAAGAACAACGTAAAATTTATCGTCATTTTTATTAATTTAATGGGTAGTTTGCTGTAAAGTTAAGTATTTTTTTATTCCCCTGACATTAACAAAATAATGGAGTCATGCCTGCTCCTTAAAAAGGCAACATTTAATTCATAAATGAGGGTTCAAATGATGATTGTTTTCATAAACATAAACAATTACTCATTTTGTCGTCAAATCTTTCCCCCCGAAGGTCTTTTCTTTCAAACGGTCGCCTATTATCAAACACGTCCTCATCGGTCTTGGGCTTTACGTTTGCTGCGGTCGCCGCTAATAACACTAGATCTCGACTTGGCAGCGCAGGCAGCTTCGTACTGCTCCCACAAATCTTCACAATGGTGAATTTTAAAGTGACTCATCAGTTTTGTTGTGTTGAAATTTGTGAATAATGACCATGGCTATAGTTGTTTGATTATTTTACTCACATTTTGGCTACTCTATATTCAATTTGTCGGCACTAATTTGTAATTTTTTATTTATTTTTATTTTGACAAAATAATATACTGTAATATTTGTTGCAATATTGGATACTATTAAAGTTTCAAGCAATTTCAAGCGGTACATATATATTTTTCTGTCAAAATGAAAAATAAATATTACATTTAATTAGAAAATATGAAGTACTTTGTTGACACATATCATTTCCAGCTGTTTGCGGGCGAGATAAAATGATGTCGTGGGCCACATCTGGCTTGAGTTTGACACAAGTTGTCATGTCTGTGTGATCATGTTTTGTTTTAGTAATGTTCGGTTTAAATTTTGGACTTTTTGTGCACTTTTGTTTTGTTTTGTCACCATAGCAACCATTAGTTTCACCTGTCACGTCACGCACCTGTTCCACGTTTGGACTCATTGTGCACTCTTGTCACCATAGCAACCATTAATTTTCACCTGTCACGTCACGCACCTGTTTCACGTTTTGAGTCACGCACCTGCTTTCACTAATCATGTCCATAGTATTTAAGTTCATTCATTTTCTGTTGTTCGTCCTGACGACATCCCCGCATTTATGCTCCTGCACACTCTCCACACCCTGATGACCCTTGCTACTCTTTTTTTCATGCCGGTTCCATGCCAAGTAAGTATTTGTTTGTTAAGCCACAGTTAGTGTTTTGTTTAATTGTTCATAGTTTCTGCCAATGTGCAAGTTTTGTGTTTAAAGTCTAGTTTTGTACCTCCGCCCCTGTGCGCGCTTTTCGTTTATTCCTTTTTTGATAGTTTAAATAAATCATGTATTTACCTTCACGCCATGACCAGTCCAGTTCATTTGCACCACGGGAGAACAAACCAAGCCAAAGTCCAAGTCTTGACACAAGTGATATAATGTATATGTATATATATACACAGTATATATGTATGTAAATATGTATATAATAATCATTTGTTGTAACGCTGCACTCACCTCTCAAAAACATATCTGAAGGTGATGAAGGCAAAGGCCACAGGTAAGGTGTAGAAGAGGTCCCTGGGTAAAGGATAGCGGCCCTCGCCGGGGCCCTCCTTGGCCTTCAAGTCCTCCCAGTGCATGCCAGGAGGGAGCCAGTACCTTTCCTGCCACAGCCACTCGTTCAGCAGAGCCTCCATCCTGGCGGGGAGAAGTGTTTTGATATCACTCGTTTAAAGCTGAACGTACAGTACGTGCCAGCATGAGACCACACCCGATTGTTTAGGGCCTCCACCACTAGGGGCTTTTGGGAAAGTCCAAATTAGGAATGTGTAACGTGAATTGCACCTAGTGCTGGACGATGAAAAGATATCAATAAATATTGCAATACAAACATCATTGATATCAATAAAAAATGCGTTCGATTTTTGTTTTTCTTGTTCGTCGGAAGAAAGCGTAGGTTTATATATATATATATATATATATATATATATATATATATATATATATATATATATATATATATATATATATATATACATATATATATGCATATATATATATATATATATATATATATACACATATATATATGCACATACATATATATATATATATATATACATATATAAAATATAATATATATAGTAATATATATTTGTACTCAAATTATAGTTTATTATATATTTTATTAAGTATATAACATGACATCCCAACAGTAGATTTGTTTACAGTATGCTATAGTTGTTTATATATGTATATATATATATATATATATATATATATATATATATATATATATATATATATATATATATATATATATATATATATATATATATCAGTGACGTGCAGTCACTAGAGGCAGGTGAGGCAGGGCCTCACCTGCCATCATGGAAAGAAAAAAAATGTAAAAAGAAAAAAAAAAAATTAAATTGTTATATGTATCCAGTGATTATACTATAAAGTTATTTTCCATTTAATTTCACCAGTTTTAGATTATTTTTATTCAAAATCGCTGAATTTTCACATTTGCCGTTCAAATACTGAGAAGAGACGGTGCGGTGAACAGCAGCCAGTTGAGGCACGTCACTCAGTGCCTCAACATGGATTGCGGACTCGGCTAACTGCTGGTCTGATGTGCAGTGAGACTGTATTGCTATATGAATTATATTATACATTTCCATAGTTTAGTTAGCTGAGGTATATAATGTACAGTGTATTTTGTCAACAACTGTATGTGTGTGTAACGTATTTCTTATGCTGAGCAATCATAAAACTGCTGCGAAGACGCACTGTGTGAGGCTCGCAGTAATCCCGCCTCCTGGTGCCGGTTAATGCACCTCCGCCGCAGACTGCCCCGACGGGAACGCCACACCAACCAAAGCCCACACCCAAACCCTCCACGTGCAAGACCGAATCCACCCAAAAAAAGTCACTTAACAAGAAGCCAAAAAGTGCAAAAACAACATTGCTCGCGCCGGAGGAGCCGTGAACGACTGCAGGGACACAACATTAGGTACACCTGCAGACTGCAGCACGGATTTCATATTTCATTCATTCACAACTCCTCCAACACCAACACCACTGTTCCCGCACTTATAAGTAAAGGTAAGACCATAATAACGTTTTTTTTATTAAATGTGCTTTTTTGTGTGCTACAGTTTGTATGTGTAAAGTTAAAGTTAAGTTAAAGTACCAATGACGCTGCAGGGACACAACATTAGGTACACCTGCAGACTGCAGCACGGATTTCATATTCCATTCATTCACAACTCCTCCAACACGAACACCACTGTTCCCGCACTTATAAGTAAAGGTAAGACCATAATAACGTTTTTATTAAATGTGCTTTTTTGTGTGCTACAGTTTGTATGTGTAAAGTTAAAGTTAAGTTAAAGTAGCAATGATTGTCACACACACACTAGGTGTAATGAAATTTGTCCTCTGCATTTGACCCATCCCCTTGTTCACCCCCTGGGAGGTGAGGGGAGCAGTGGGCAGCAGCGGCGCCGCGCCCGGGAATCATTTTTGGTGATTTAACCCCCAATTCCAAGCCTTGATGCTGAGTGCCAAGCAGGGAAGAATGCTGGTATGAGCTTTTAAACATAACCCGTTAACTGTTGCCAATCAAATGGTGAATAAGATACTCTTTAGGGTTCATATGTTTGTAAATCTGATTGTGATGAAGTCAGTGCCTCACCAGCCATCAACCTCACCGCACGTCACTGATATATATATATATACATATATATATATATATATATATATATATATATATATATATATACACATATATATATGCACATACATATACAGCTTCGTACTGCTCCCACAAATCTTCACAATGGTGAATTTTAAAGTGACTCCTCAGTTTTGTTGTGTTGAAATTAGTCTTTTTCCTTACCAGTGGAATTTCTGCAGAACACGTTTTGCAAAGTGCGAGTAAAATGTCCTCTGCTGACATGCTAAAATAATAATTATTCATGACTCAGCTAATCTCGACCTTACACTATAAAGTCAAGGGAAACTTGACAGATTAATAATCGTATTTAAGTGAATAATGACTATGACTATAGTTGTTTGATTATTTTACTTACATTCTGGCTACTTTATATTCAATTTGTAGGCACTAATTTGGAAAACTAAATACAAAAATCGGGTTTTAATGATATTTTAGGGCACATGTGTCAATCTCAAGGCCCGGGGGCCAGATGTGGCCCGCCACTTCATTTCATTTGGCCCTTGAAATCCTGTAAAAATAATAAGTATCAATAAAGTAGTGTAATTTTTCTTACCAAATGTATTCTTTCTTAAAAAATATATGTACTCCAAGTAATCGCAAATGATGTTAACTTAAACAATGTCTAATTATGAAAAAATATATGATCAAACATTCAAACCATTTTTTTAAGTAGAAATAAATACTAATAATAATGATTTCAAAGCAAGTTATCCATCAAATTGTGCAAATGTAAAAGTAAGCAATAGATTTTATGGTAAAATTGTGAAATTTACTGTGGTTTTTACAGCATTTTTGTGTTAATGAAAAAAAACTGTACTTTTTTAACTGTAATAAACTGTGGTGTTGTTTTGGCTTTTACAGTAATACACCCAAAAATACTGTCTTGTTGATTAGCGGTAAAAAAAACAAAAACAATAAATTGGTAGCTCAGTGCCAAAACTTTACTGTAAAATTGCAAAAAAACAAATGTAAATTTTACAGTAAAATTTGAGCTGCCTTTTTTTTTTTTTACCATAAAAACAACAGTACTGTTTGTCCATTTACAGTAATATACACTACATTTTGAGGTGAAATTATTGCAATTTACCATGTTTTTTTTTTTAATATACTAGCAAAATGCATTAAAAAATGGCGTAACAATAATATTCACTGTTAGAAGTGGCCCTCTGGGGCCAAACAAACATTATTCACATTTAAGTGAATAATGACTATAGTTGTTTGATTATTTTCCTCACATTCTGGCTACTTTATATTCAATTTGTCGGCACTAATTTGGAGAAACAAATACACCGAAAAATCTACACTTATTGATTTGCTGTAAAAAACAATGTTACTTTAAAATTGCAGTTTTTTTTATTTACAGTAAAAAAACACATGTAAATTTTACAAATAATTTTACTGTAAAATTGCAGTTTTTTTTATTTACAGTAAAAAAACAAATGTAAATTTTACAGCAAAATTTGAGCTGTCTTTTTTTTTTTTTACCATAAAATCAGCAGCACTGTTTGTCCATTTACAGTAATATACACTACATTTTGAGGTGAAATTATTACAACTTACCATATATTTTTTTTACATTTGAGTATTTAAAAAAAAATCTACTAATAAAATGCATTAAAAAATGGGGTAATAATAGTATTCACTGTTAGAAGCGGCCCTCTGGGGCCAAACAAACATTATTCACATTTAAGTGAATAATGACTATAGTTGTTTGATTATTTTCCTCACATTCTGGCTACTTTATATTCAATTTGTCGGCACTAATTTGGAGAAACAAATACACCGAAGAATCTACACTTATTGATTTGCTGTAAAAAATAATTTTACTTTAAAATTGCATTTTTTTTTATTTACAGTAAAAAAACAAATGTAAATTTTACAAATAATATTACTGTAAAATTGCAGTTTTTTTTATTTACAGTAAAAAAACAAATGTAAATTTTACAGCAAAATTTGAGCTGCCTTTTTTTTTTTTACCATAAAATCAGCAGCACTGTTTGTCCATTTACAGTAATATACACTACATTTTGAGGTGGAATTATTACAACTTACCATATATATTTTTTTACATTTGAGTATTTTAAAAAAAATCTACTAATAAAATGCATTAAAAAATGGGGTAATAATAGTATTCACTGTTAGAAGCGGTCCTCTGGGGCCAAACAAACATTATTCACATTTAAGTGAATAATGACTATAGTTGTTTGATTATTTTCCTCACATTCTGGCTACTTTATATTCAATTTGTCGGCACTAATTTGGAGAAACAAATACACCGAAAAAGCTACACTTATTGATTTGCTGTAAAAAAAAATAATTTTACTGTAAAATTGCAGTTTTTTTATTTACAGTAAAAAACAAATGTAAATTTTACAAATAATTTTACTGTAAAATTGCAGTTTTTTTAATTTACAGTAAAAAAAACAAATGTAAATTTTACAGTAAAATTTGAGCTGCCTTTTTTTTTTTCTACCATGAAAACAGCAGCACTGTTTGTCCATTTACAGTAATATACACTACATTTTGAGGTGAAATTATTACAACTTACCATATATATTTCTTTACATTTGAGTATTTAAAAAAAAATCTACTAATAAAATGCATTAAAAAATAGCGTAATAATAGTATTCACTGTTAGAAGCGGCCCTCTGGGGCCAAACAAACATTATTCACATTTAAGTGAATAATGACTATAGTTGTTTGATTATTTTCCTCACATTCTGGCTACTTTATATTCAATTTGTCGGCACTAATTTGGAGAAACAAATACACCGAAAAAGCTACACTTATTGATTTGCTGTAAAAAAAATAATTTTACTGTAAAATTGCAGTTTTTTTTATTTACAGTAAAAAAACAAATGTAAATTTTACAAATAATTGTACTGTAAAATTGCAGTTCTTTTTATTTACAGTAAAAAAACAAATGTAAATTTTACAGCAAAATTTGAGCTGCCTTTTTTTTTTTTTCCATAAAATCAGCAGCACTGTTTGTCCATTTACAGTAATATACACTACATTTTGAGGTGAAATTATTACAACTTACCATATATATTTCTTTACATTTGAGTATTTAAAAAAAAATCTACTAATAAAATGCATTAAAAAATGGCGTAATAATAGTATTCACTGTTAGAAGCGGCCCTCTGGGGCCAAACAAACATTATTCACATTTAAGTGAATAATGACTATAGTTGTTTGATTATTTTCCTCACATTCTGGCTACTTTATATTCAATTTGTCGGCACTAATTTGGAGAAACAAATACACCGAAAAATCTACACTTATTGATTTGCTGTAAAAAATTATTTTACTGTAAAATTGCAGTTTTTTTTATTTACAGTAAAAAAACAAATGTAAATTTTACAAATAATTTTACTGTAAAATTGCAGTTTTTGTATTTACAGTAAAAAAAAAGAAGTAAATTTTACAGCAAAATTTGAGCTGCCTTTTTTTTTTTTTTTACCATAAAATCAGCAGCACTGTTTGTCCATTTACAGTAATACACACTACATTTTGAGGTGAAATTATTACAACTTACCATATATTTTTTTTACATTTGAGTATTTAAAAAAAAATCTACTAATAAAATGCATTAAAAAAATAGCGTAATAATAGTATTCACTGTTAGAAGCGGCCCTCTGGGGCCAAACAAACATTATTCACATTTAAGTGAATAATGACTATAGTTGTTTGATTATTTTCCTCACATTCTGGCTACTTTATAATCAATTTGTCGGCACTAATTTGGAGAAACAAATACACTGAAAAAGCTACACTTATTGATTTGTGGTAAAAAAGTATTTTACTGTAAAATTGCAGTTTTTTTTATTTACAGTAAAAAAACAAATGTAAATTTTACAAATAATTTTACTGTAAAATTGCAGTTTTTTTATTTACAGTAAAAAAACAAATGTAAATTTTACAGCAAAATTTTAGCTGCCTTTTTTTTTTTTAACATAAAATCAGCAGCACTGTTTGTCCATTTACAGTAATATACACTACATTTTGAGGTGAAATTATTACAACTTACCATATATTTTTTTTTACATTTGAGTATTTTTAAAAAAATCTACTAATAAAATGCATTAAAAAATAGCGTAATAATAGTATTCACTGTTAGAAGCGGCCCTCTGGGGCCAAACAAACATTATTAACATTTAAGTGAATAATGACTATAGTTGTTTGATTATTTTCCTCACATTCTGGCTACTTTATATTCAATTTGTCGGCACTAATTTGGAGAAACAAATACACCGAAAAAGCTACACTTATTGATTTGCTGTAAAAAACAATTTTACTTTAAAATTGCAGTTTTTTTTATTTACAGTAAAAAAACAAATGTAAATTTTACAAATAATGTTACTGTAAAATTGCAGTTTTTTTTATTTACAGTAAAAAAACAAATGTAAATTTTACAGCAGAATTTGAGCTGCCTTTTTTTTTTTACCATAAAAACAGCAGCACTGTTTGTCCATTTACAGTAATATACACTACATTTTGAGGTGAAATTATTACAACTTACCATATATATTTTTTTACATTTGAGTATTTTTTTAAAAATCTACTAATAAAATGCATTAAAAAATGGGGTAATAATAGTATTCACTGTTAG
Source organism: Nerophis lumbriciformis (assembly GCF_033978685.3). Classification (NCBI taxonomy): domain Eukaryota; kingdom Metazoa; phylum Chordata; class Actinopteri; order Syngnathiformes; family Syngnathidae; genus Nerophis; species Nerophis lumbriciformis. The sequence continues at coordinate 4,785,931 of NC_084561.2, forward strand.
AAGCGGCCCTCTGGGGCCAAACAAACATTATTCACATTTAAGTGAATAATGACTATAGCTGTTTGATTATTTTCCTCACATTCTGGCTACTTTACATTCAATTTGTCGGCACTAATTTGGAGAAACAAATACACCGAAAAATCTACACTTATTGATTTGCTGTAAAAAATAATTTTACTGTAAAATTGCAGTTTTTTTTATTTACAGTAAAAAACAAATGTAAATTTTACAAATAATGTTACTGTAAAATTGCAGTTTTTTTTATTTACAGTAAAAAAAAAGAAGTAAATTTTACAGCAAAATTTCAGCTGCCTTTTTTTTTTTTACCATAAAATCAGCAGCACTGTTTGTCCATTTACAGTAATATACACTACATTTTGAGGTGAAATTATTACAACTTACCATATATATTTTTTTACATTTGAGTATTTAAAAAAAAATCTACTAATAAAATGCATTAAAAAATAGCGTAATAATAGTATTCACTGTTAGAAGCGGTCCTCTGGGGCCAAACAAACATTATTCACATTTAAGTGAACAATGACTATAGTTGTTTGATTATTTTCCTCACATTCTGGCTACTTTATATTCAATTTGTCGGCACTAATTTGGAGAAACAAATACACCGAAAAATCTACACTTATTGATTTGCTGTAAAAAATAATTTTACTGTAAAATTGCAGTTTTTTTTATTTACAGTAAAAAAACAAATGTAAATTTTACAAATAATTTTACTGTAAAATTGCAGTTTTTTTATTTACAGTAAAAAAAAACAAATGTAAATTTTACAGCAAAATTTTAGCTGCCTTTTTTTTTTTAACATAAAATCAGCAGCACTGTTTGTCCATTTACAGTAATATACACTACATTTTGAGGTGAAATTATTACAACTTACCATATATATTTTTTTACATTTGAGTATTTTTTTTTAAATCTACTAATAAAATGCATTAAAAATGGCGTAATAATAGTATTCACTGTTAGAAGTGGCCCTTTGGGGCCAAACAAACATTATTCACATTTAAGTGAATAATGACTATAGTTGTTTGATCATTTTCCTCACATTCTGGCTACTTTATATTCAATTTGTCGGCACTAATTTGGAAAAACAAATACACCGAAAAATCTACACTTATTGATTTGCTGTAAAAAATAATTTTACTGTAAAATTGCAGTTTTTTTTATTTACAGTAAAAAAACTAATGTAAATTTTACAAATAATTTTACTGTAAAATTGCAGTTTTTTTATTTACAGTAAAAAAACAAATGTAAATTTTACAGCAAAATTTGAGCTGCCTTTTTTTTTTTTTTTACCATAAAATCAGCAGCACTGTTTGTCCATTTACAGTAATATACACTACATTTTGAGGTGAAATTATTACAATTTACCATATATTTTTTTTACATTTGAGTATTTAAAAAAAAATCTACTAATAAAATGCATTAAAAAATTGCGTAATTATAGTATTCACTGTTAGAAGTGGCCCTCTGGGGCCAAACAAACATTATTCACATTTAAGTGAATAATGACTATAGTTGTTTGATTATTTTCCTCACATTCTGGCTACTTTATATTCAATTTGTCGGCACTAATTTGGAGAAACAAATACACCGAAAAAGCTACACTTATTGATTTGCTGTAAAAAATAATTGTACTGTAAAATTGCAGTTTTTTTTATTTACAGTAAAAAAACAAATGTAAATTTTACAAATAATTTTACTGTAAAATTGCAGTTTTTTTTATTTACAGTAAAAAAAAAACAAATGTAAATTTTACAGCAAAATTTGAGCTGCCTGTTTTTTTGTTTTTTTTTTACCATAAAAACAGTAGCACTGTTTGTCCATTTACAGTAATATACACTACATTTTGAGGTGAAATTATTACAACTTACCATATATATTTTTTTACATTTGAGTATTTAAAAAAAAATCTACTAATAAAATGCATTAAAAAATGGCGTAATAATAGTATTCACTGTTAGAAGCGGCCCTCTGGGGCCAAACAAACATTATTTACATTTAAGTGAATAATGACTATAGTTGTTTGATTATTTTCCTCACATTCTGGCTACTTTATATTCAATTTGTCGGCACTAATTTGGAGAAACAAATACAGCGAAAAATCTACACTTATTGATTTGCTGTAAAAAATAATTTTACTGTAAAATTGCAGTTTTTTTTATTTACAGTAAAAAAACAAATGTAAATTTTACAAATAATTTTACTGTAAAATTGCAGTTTTTTTTATTTACAGTAAAAAAACAAATGCAAATTTTACAGCAAAATTTGAGCTGCCTTTTTTTTTTTTTTTTACCATAAAATCAGCAGCACTGTTTGTCCATTTACAGTAATATACACTACATTTTGAGGTGAAATTATTACAACTTACCATATATTTTGTTTTACATTAGAGTATTTAAAAAAAAATCTACTAATAAAATGCATTAAAAAATGGCGTAATAATAGTATTCACTGTTAGAAGCGGCCCTCTGGGGCCAAACAAACATTATTCACATTTAAGTGAATAATGACTATAGTTGTTTGATTATTATCCTCACATTCGGGCTACTTTATATTCAATTTGTCGGCACTAATTTGGAGAAACAAATACACTGAAAAAGCTACACTTATTGATTTGTGGTAAAAAAGTATTTTACTGTAAAATTGCAGTTTTTTTTATTTCCAGTAAAAAAAACAAATGTAAATTTTACAAATAATTTTACTGTAAAATTGCAGTTTTTTTATTTACAGTACAAAAACAAATGTAAATTTTACAGCAAAATTTGAGCTGCCTTTTTTTTTTTTTACCATAAATTCAGCAGCACTGTTTGTCCATTTACAGTAATATACACTACATTTTGAGGTGAAATTATTACAACTTACCATATATTTTTTTTACATTTGAGTATTTTTAAAAAAATCTACTAATAAAATGCATTAAAAAATAGCGTAATAATAGTATTCACTGTTAGAAGCGGCCCTCTGGGGCCAAACAAACATTATTCACATTTAAGTGAATAATGACTATAGTTGTTTGATTATTTTCCTCACATTCTGGCTACTTTATATTCAATTTGTCGGCACTAATTTGGAAAAACAAATACAAAGAAGAATCTACACTTATTGTTTTGCTGTAAAAAAAATAATTTTACTGTAAAATTGCAGTTTTTTTATTTACAGTAAAAAAACAAATGTAAATTTTACAAATAATATTACTGTAAAATTGCAGTTTTTTTTATTTACAGTAAAAAAACAAATGTAAATTTTACAGCAAAATTTGAGCTGCCTGTTTTTGTTTTTTTTTACCATAAAAACAGCAGCACTGTTTGTCCATTTACAGTAATATACACTACATTTTGAGGTGAAATTATTACAACTTACCATATATTTTTTTTACATTTAAGTTCTTAAAAAAAAATCTACTAATAAAATGCATTAAAAAATGGGGTAATAATAGTATTCACTGTTAGACGCGGCCCTCTGGGGCCAAACAAACATTATTCACATTTAAGTGAATAATGACTATAGTTGTTTGATTATTTTCCTCACATTCTGGCTACTTTATATTCAATTTGTCGGCACTAATTTGGAGAAACAAATACAGCGAAAAATCTACACTTATTGATTTGCTGTAAAAAATAATTTTACTGTAAAATTGCATTTTTTTTAAAATTTACAGTAAAAAAAACAAATGTAAATTTTACAAATAATTTTACTGTAAAATTGCAGTTTTTTTTATTTACAGTAAAAAAACAAATGTAAATTTTACAGCAAAATTTGAGCTGCCTTTTTTTTTTTTTACCATAAAATCAGCAGCACTGTTTGTCCATTTACAGTAATATACACTACATTTTGAGGTGAAATTATTACAACTTACCATATATTTTTTTTACATTTGAGTATTTTAAAAAAAATCTACTAATAAAATGCATTAAAAAATGGGGTAATAATAGTATTCACTGTTAGAAGCGGCCCTCTGGGGCCAAACAAACATTATTCACATTTAAGTGAATAATGACTATAGTTGTTTGATTATTTTCCTCACATTCTGGCTACTTTATATTCAATTTGTCGGCACTAATTTGGAGAAACAAATACACCGAAAAAGCTACACTTATTGATTTGCTGTAAAAAATAATTTTACTGTAAAATTGCAGTTTTTTTTATTTACAGTAAAAAAACAAATGTAAATTTTACAAATAATTTTACTGTAAAATTGCAGTTTTTTTATTTACAGTAAAAAAAACAAATGTAAATTTTACAGCAAAATTTGAGCTGCCTGTTGTTTTTTTTTTACCATAAAATCAGCAGCACTGTTTGTCCATTTACAGTAATATACACTACATTTTGAGGTGAAATTATTACAACTTACCATATATATTTTTTTACATTTGAGTATTTTAAAAAAAATCTACTAATAAAATGCATTAAAAAATAGCGTAATAATAGTATTCACTGTTAGAAGCGGCCCTCTGGGGCCAAACAAACATTATTCACCTTTAATGACTATAGTTTGATTAATTTACTCACATTCTGGCTACTTTATATTCAATTTGTCGGCACTAATTTGGAAAAACAAATACAAAAATAGGGCTTTAATGACATTTTAGGGGCTCTCTCGCCCCTTTAAAATGCCTGAGGATGGTTTGAATGCTTTATGAATCACATTATTGCTGAATCAAAGACATAAACATGTAAATATTGTGGTAATGGTAATGTTGTGTTTTGTATAGGGCCGGCCCTGGCCCAAGACTGCGCGCGCATGTTCGCAGGGAAGCCCTCGTCTATGAACGAGATCACATTGCAAACGCACACGATACTATTACGTCATCGTAATCGATAATAATCACGTTGAGGCGAGCAACGCGGCGGCGGCACGCGGTGACGTCACACGGCACCTTAATAAACACGCCACGGCGAGCAATATTTCGCGCGGGAGAAGAGAAAAAGGTGTCGTCGCTTACCTGCCCGCGGCTTCTTTGAAGAGGATGCCCAGCGCCGCAGCCTCAAAATTGGAAGGGGGAGGAGCCTGCGCGCCGAAGGGGGTGGGGTGGGGGCTATGACGTCATGACGTCGGCGCGGGGAGGAGGGAGGAGGAAGGAGGAAGGAGAAAATGGCGGTCAAGTCTTGTTTTTAAAATATCATCCACAACTTGATGTTAAAAAAACAACTTTTTTTTTTCTTTTCACTTTTGTAGCCAGTTCTTCCTGTTCTGTGTTGTTCCTGTAAATGTTCTGTGTATTATAATACCGTTTAAAAAAAAGCAGGAAGTGCTACAAGGAAGTAAGTTACCTTTTTTTTAAAGCCGTATTAAAGCATTCAGCCTGTACAAGGATAACATTATGTTTTGATCTCATGGTATGATATTATTGTGGTATTTTAACTAACTTTATTCATTAGAATCTAAAAAATATTGGATTATGATACTTGACGCCATCGTTGAAGTATTGTAACTTATCCTTTGTTAGCATGCTAACGTTAGCATGCTAACGTTTTATACTAGCATTATAGCTAACTTTATTCATTTGAATCTAAAAATATTGGATTATGTTACATGACGCTGTCACGCCAAATTTCTTCCCCCTACAAAAACCTTCCCCCCCCATTTATTTCCGGGGTCATTTCCTCTTACGCAGAGGTGGGTAGAGTAGCCAGAAATTGTACTCAAGTAAGAGTACTGTTACTTTAGAGATTTATTACTCAAGTAAAAGTAAGGAGTAGTCACCCAAATATTTACTTGAGTAAAAGTAAAAAGTATGTTGTGAAAAAACTACTCAAGTACTGAGTAACTGATGAGTAACATACACACTCATATCATATATATATATATATATATATATATATATATATATATATATATATATATATATATATATATATATATATATATATATATATATATATATATATACACACACATATATATATATATACACACATATATATATATATATATGTATGTGTGGGAAAAAAATCACAAGACTATTTCATCTCTACAGGCCTGTTTCATGAGGGGGGGTACCCTCAATCATCAGGAGATTTTAATGGGAGCATTCGCATACCATGGTTTATATAGGGCACAGAGTGGGTGGGTACAGGCTGGCCTAGGGGCGTGGTGATTGGCTCATGTGTTACCTAGGAGGTGTTTCCGTCTATGGCGGCATGTTGTTACAATTTCGCTGCGCTTGTTGAGGGATGACAGGTCTGGACGGTAAATAATAAACAGTTTCTCTTTCAAGCATAGGTTGCATCTTTTATTACCACTATTGTAAGGTGTGCTGGATGCAAGAATTTGCCATGTTATTGAATATTCAACATTATTGTCTTTGAGGTCCCAAATGTGTTTGCTGAGTTCTGTGGTATTTCGCAGGTTTTTGTTCCTGAAAGAAGCCTTGTGATTGTTCCTTCTGGTTTTGAATTCTCCCTCGGTTAATCCTACATATGTGTCGGATGTGTTAATGTCCTTGCGTATTACCTTAGATTGGTAGACAACTGATGTTTGTAAGCACCCCCCGTTGAGAGGGCAATCAGGTTTCTTTCGACAGTTACATCCTTTGTTGGTTTTGGAGTCGCTCTGTCTGGGGGTCGACGGCTCATTTGTAATTGTTTTGTTGTGGTTTGAGATGATTTGTCGTATATTGTTCATGCAGCTGTAGCTCAATTTAATGTTGTTCTTGTTGAATACTTTTCTTAGGGTGTTGTCTTTGGGAAAGTGTTTGTCAATCAGATTGAGGAATTTGTGTCCAATGTTCGTTGAGACGTTTTTGCTGTATGGGGGGTTGTACCAGATGATGTCGTTTCGTTTTCTGTTCTTTTTTGGCTGGTTTCCTGGCGTGGGTTCATAGGTGAGGGTGAAATTGTATCCGCTTTCATCAAGGGCTTTTTGGTACGGGGGGGTTGCTTGGTCAAATTCAGCTTTGCTAGATGACAGCATCGATAGCCTTTTATTGATTCCGGTAGGTATTCTTTTCGTGGTGGTGGGTGGGTGGTTGCTGTCATGGTGCACGTATTGGAGTGTTGGGTTTCGTGAATGGTGTTGGGTTTCGTGAATGGTTGGTAGCTGTTATTTCTCAGGTTGAAAGTGACGTCTAGGAAGTTGACGGTTTGCTTGTTGGCTTCAATCGTGATCCGTAGGCCATTCTCTTTGAAAATTTGGCATATGCGCTTGTTGAGGGATGACAGGTCTGGACGGTAAATAATAAACAGTTTCTCTTTCAAGCATAGGTTGCATCTTTTATTACCACTATTGTAAGGTGTGCTGGATGCAAGAATTTGCCATGTTATTGAATATTCAACATTATTGTCTTTGAGGTCCCAAATGTGTTTGCTGAGTTCTGTGGTATTTCGCAGGTTTTTGTTCCTGAAAGAAGCCTTGTGATTGTTCCATCTGGTTTTGAATTCTCCCTCGGTTAATCCTACATATGTGTCGGATGTGTTAATGTCCTTGCGTATTACCTTAGATTGGTAGACAACTGATGTTTGTAAGCACCCCCCGTTGAGAGGGCAATCAGGTTTCTTTCGACAGTTACATGCTTTGTTGGTTTTGGAGTCGCTCTGACTGGGGGTCGACGGCTCATTTGCAATTGTTTTGTTGTGGTTTGAGATGATTTGTCGTATATTGTTCATGCAGCTGTAGCTCAATTTAATGTTGTTCTTGTTGAATACTTTTCTTAGGTTGTTGTCTTTGGGAAAGTGTTTGTCAATCAGATTGAGGAATTTGTGTCCAATGTTCGTTGAGACGTTTTTGCTGTATGGGGGGTTGTACCAGATGATGTCGTTTCGTTTTCTGTTCTTTTTTGGCTGGTTTCCTGGCGTGGGTTCATAGGTGAGGGTGAAATTGTATCCGCTTTCATCAAGGGCTTTTTGGTACGGGGGGGTTGCTTGGTCAAATTCAGCTTTGCTAGATGACAGCATCGATAGCCTTTTATTGATTCCGGTAGGTATTCTTTTCGTGGTGGTGGGTGGGGGGTTGCTGTCATGGTGCACGTATTGGAGTGTTGTGTTGGGTTTCGTGAATGGTTGGTAGCTGTTATTTCTCAGGTTGAAAGTGACGTCAAGGTAGTTGACGGTTTGCTTGTTGGCTTCAATCGTGATTTTTTTTTTCTTTTTTTCCCACACATACATATATTGCGCTCTACTACGGTATCGAGCACTATTTTTTGGATAACCTTTATTAAGACATATACATATATATATATATATATATATATATATATATATATATATGCACACATATATATGTATACATTAGAGATGCGCGGATAGGCAATTATTTAATCCGCAACCGCATCAGAAAGTCGTCAACCATCCGCAATCCACCCGATCTAACATTTGATCAGAACCGCATCCGCCCGCCATCCGCCCGCACCCGCCCGTTGTTATATATCTAATATAGACGATGCAAGGCATTAGTGAGGTTATAAAGCTTTTGCCTGTTAAAGAAAGGAGACTGATCCAATGCAGCACAGACATTCGCGTGCCACGCTGTCACGACCCAGACGCACACCAGTGCGCAATCATATGGGAGCCGCGCTGAGCGCACCTCCAAGCGCGTCTCGCTGCCGGCGACGGCCGGGTATGGGCCCAACGCTCCAGCGCCATCCATTTTCAGGGCTAGTTGATTCGGCAGGTGGGTTGTTACACACTCCTTAGCGGGTTCCGACGTCCATGGCCACCGTCCTAGCTGCTGTCTATATCAACCAGGGTGAGCCCCACCCCTTTCGTGAGCGCACTGCGCGCGGAGTGACCCCTGTTATGCGCCCCCGGCAACAGGGGTGGCGGGCAGGTAAGCTGCGCGGGCGCAGCGCGCGGAGTGACCCCTGTTACGAGCCCCCGGCCACGGGGGTGGCGGGCAGGTAAGCTGCTTACCTGCTCCGCGTGACGCCGGCCGCGGCGAAGGCGGACGAGGCGGGGTGTCGGTGCGGTGGGCGCGGTGGTGACCCTGGACGTGCGTCGGGCCCTTCTCGCGGATTGCCTCAGCTACGGCTCCCGGTGGGGCCCTCTCGGGGGAAGGGGCCTCGGTCCCGGACCCCGGCGAGGCGTCGGGGGCCTTCTCCGCTCCGTAAAAGTGTCCATCTCTTTTTTTCTTTTTCTTCTGTTGTGGCATATGCAGCAGGTGCCTGCTCGTTTTTCGTATGTGGGTAACAATATTTAACTATGTATATATATTTCCCAATTGGTTTAACTGCCACCCGCCTGAATCTATTTAAAATCTAATTTATTTTTATTTCAAACGCCCGACCCGACCCGACCCGACCCGCGGATAAAATCGAATTTTTTTTTATTTCATCCGCCCGATCCGCGGATAATCCGCGGACTCCGCGGTTGTGCCCGCAAACCGCGCATCTCTAGTATACATACATTGATATATACAGTATATAATTTATATTTATTTATTTTGCCATGTTAAAGGTGTTTTAATGAATATACATGCATGTTTAACACATATAGATTACTTTCTTTCATGAAGACAAGAATATAAGTTGGTGTATTACCTGATTCTGATGACTTGCATTGATTGGAATCAGACAGTAGTGATGATAACGTCCACGTTTTCAAATGGAGGAGAAAAAAAGTTCCTCCTTTCTGTCTAATACCACATGAAAGTGGTTGGTTTTTGGCTTCTTATTTGTCCAGCTTCCATATTCGTTTTTATACACTTTACAAGAAATACATTGGCGGCAAACTCCGTCGCTTGCTAGCTTGCTAGCTTGTTTGCGCTGGCTTTCGGAGACTCTTATTTTGAAAGCGCAGGCGCGATGGAGCGGCACTTTAATTGTGAAGACAGGAACTGTGCAGTCAGTCTTTAGGCTTTTGACGGGATGTACGGTTGAAATAAAAAAGGGTCTTTTTTCCTTCACACTTTTGATTGATTGATTGAAACTTTTATTAGTAGATTGCACAGTACAGTACATATTCCGTATGATTGACCACTAAATGGTAACACCCCAATACGTTTTTCAACTTGTTTAAGTCAGGTCATGTGACCCCTGGCTCTGTTTGATTGGTCCAACGTCACCAGTGACTGCATCTGATTGGTGGAACGTAGTGAACGTCACCAGTGACTGTATTTGTTGAAACGCAGGCACTATGAAGGTCTGTCTGACAGACCAAAACAAACAAAGCGTGCATTAACAGATCGATAAAAATTAGTAGCGAGTAGCGAGCTGAATGTAGATAAAAGTAGCGGAGTAAAAGTAGCGTTTCTTCTCTATAAATATACTCAAGTAAAAGTAAAAGTATGTTGCATTAAAACTACTCTTAGAAGTACAATTTATCCCAAAAGTTACTCAAGTAGATGTAACGGAGTAAATGTAGCGTGTTACTACTCACCTCTGCTCTTACGTCATTTCCTCTTACGTCATTGACAGCGATCGATAGAATCCAAATCTCCTGAAAATGGTGGTGTCACTGAATGACATATGTCTTTATCTTTCCCAGGGGACTTATGTCAAACACCAGCAGGCTTCGAAAAATTTCAGGCGGAGTGTTAGGGCCGCTGCTGGGAACTTCTGTCAAAACCAGGGGTCGGCAACCTTTACCAGTCAAAGAGCCATTTTGACCAGATTCACAATTTATAGAAAACAATGGGAGCCGCAAATTTTTTTTGAAATTTTAAATGTAGTGACACTGCATACAAAGTTTTTATTTTGCTTTGTGCTATGTATAAACCAGGGGTCTCAGACACGCTGCCCACACCTTTATGTGGAATTTGAAAGCTGGTGCGGCACGCGGGTTTTTAAATGAATGGCTCAGCGTCATGCGTGCCTTGATGGTACAGCATATAGCGCCCACTACAGTCAGCGTGCCTGATCAGCCACACGTTGTATGGGGCTTCCGCTTGTTCAGTAGGTGACAGCAAGGCATACTTGGTCAACAACCACACACGTCACACTGACGGTGGCGGTATAAAAAAAACCCAACTTTAACACTCTTACTAATAATGCGCCACACTGTGAACCCACACCAAACAAGAATGACAAACAAATTTCGGGAGAACATCTGCACCGTAACACAACATAAACACAACAGGACAAATACCCAGAATCCCATGCAGCCCTAACTCTTCCGGGATACATTATACACCGCTACCAAACCCCGCCCACCTCAACCGGACGCACAGAGAGGGGTGATGTGTGAGGGAGCAGGGTTGGGGTGGGGGCGGGGTTTGGTGGTAGCAGGGGTGTATAATGTAGCCCGGAAGAGTCAAGGCTGCATGGGATTCTGGGTGTTTGTCCTGTTGTGTTTATGTTGTGTTAAGGTGCAGATGTTCTCCCGAAATGTGTTTGTCATTCTTGTTTGGTTTTGGTTCAAAATGTGGCGCATTATTAGTAAGAGTGTTAAAGTTGTTTTATATGACCACCGTCAGTGTAACCTGTGTGGCTGTTGACCAAGTATGCCTTGCTGTCACGTACGTGTGCAGGCAGAAGTTGTGTATTGTATAACAAGTGTTGGGCTGGCACGCTGTTAATGCAGATTGTAGAGGGCGCCAAATGTTGTACCATCATGGCACACCCTTATTATAGCCGTAAGGGTGAAAATCGGTGAATATTAATCCCGGGAGTTTTCTGCGAGAGGCACTGAAATCCGGAAGTCTCACGGGAAAATTGGGGGGTTCAGCAAGTAAGCTGCCGAGCCGCATCAGAGTGATCAAAGAGCCGCATGCAGCTCTCTGCAACATCGCGTGGACATCGGGGGCGGTACCTCTGGATTGGCAGACCGGGGTGGTGGTTCCTCTCTTTAAGAAGGGGAACCGGAGGGTGTGTTCCAACTATCGTGGGATCACACTCCTCAGCCTTCCCGGTAAGGTCTATTCAGGTGTACTGGAGAGGAGGCTACGCCGGATAGTCGAACCTCGGATTCAGGAGGAACAGTGTGGTTTTCGTCCTGGTCGTGGAACTGTGGACCAGCTCTATACTCTCGGCAGGGTCCTTGAGGGTGCATGGGAGTTTGCCCAACCAGTCTACATGTGCTTTGTGGACTTGGAGAAGGCATTCGACCGTGTACCCCGGGAAGTCCTGTGGGGAGAGCTCAGAGAGTATGGGGTAACGGACTGTCTTATTGTGGCAGTTCGCTCCCTGTATAATCAGTGTCAGAGCTTGGTCAGCATTGCCGGCAGTAAGTCGGACACGTTTCCAGTGAGGGTTGGACTCCGCCAAGGCTGCCCTTTGTCACCGATTCTGTTCATAACCTTTATGGACAGAATTTCTAGGCGCAGTCAGGGCGTTGAGGGGATCTGGTTTGGTGGCTGCAGGATTAGGTCACTGCTATTTGCAGATGATGTGGTCCTGATGGCTTCCTCCGGCCAAGATCTTCAGCTCTCACTGGATCGGTTCGCAGCCGAGTGTGAAGCGACTGGGATGAGAATCAGCACCTCCAAGTCCGAGTCCATGGTTCTCTCCCGGAAAAGGGTGGAGTGCCATCTCCGGGTTGGGGAGGAGATCTTGCCCCAAGTGGAGGAGTTCAAGTACCTCGGAGTCTTGTTCACGAGTGGGGGAAGAGTGGATCGTGAGATCGACAGGCGGATCGGTGCGGCGTCTTCAATAATGCGGACGCTGTATCGATCCGTTGTGGTGAAGAAGGAGCTGAGCCGGAAGGCAAAGCTCTCGATTTACCGGTCGATCTACGTTCCCATCCTCACCTATGGTCATGAGCTTTGGGTTATGACCGAAAGGACAAGATCACGGGTACAAGCGGCCGAAATGAGTTTCCTCCGCCGAGTGGCGGGGCTCTCCCTTAGAGATAAGGTGAGAAGCTCTGTCATTCGGGGGGAGCTCAAAGTAAAGCCGCTGCTCCTCCACATGGAGAGGAGCCAGATGAGGTGGTTCGGGCATCTGGTCAGGATGCCACCCGAACGCCTCCCTAGGGAGGTGTTTCGGGCACGTCCGACCGGTAGGAGGCCACGGGGAAGACCCAGGACACGCTGGGAAGACTATCTCTCCCGGCTGGCCTGGGAACGCCTCGGGATCCCCTGGGAGGAGCTGGATGAAGTGGCTGGGGAGAGGGAAGTCTGGGCTTCCCTGCTTAAGCTGCTGCCCCCGCGACCCGACCTCGGATAAGCGGAAGAAGATGGATGGATGGATGGAGATGACCCCCAAAACAGGACTGGTTTTGCAGGTGGAGGCCATTTCAAGTTCCTCCCTCATGATCTTTTTTAAAGGGGAACATTATCACCAGACCTATGTAAGCGTCAATATATACCTTGATGTTGCAGAAAAAAGACCATATATTTTTTTAACCGATTTCCGAACTCTAAATGGGTGAATTTTGGCGAATTAAACGCCTTTCTAATATTCGCTCTCGTTGTGACGTCACATCGGAAAGCAATCCGCCATTTTCTCAAACACCGAGTCAAATCAGCTCTGTTATTTTCCGTTTTTTTCGACTGTTTTCCGTACCTTGGAGACATCATGCCTCGTCGGTGTGTTGTCGGAGGGTGTAACAACACGAACAGGGACGGGATTCAAGTTGCACCAGTGGCCCAAAGATGCCAAAGTGGCAAGAAATTGGACGTTTGTTCCGCACACTTTACCGACGAAAGCTATGCTACGACAGAGATGGCAAGAATGTGTGGATATCCTGCGACACTCAAAGCAGATGCATTTCCAACGATAAAGTCAAAGAAATCTACCGCCAGACCCCCATTGAATCTGCTGGAGTGTGTGAGCAATTCAGGGACAAAGGACCACGCTAGCACGGCAAGCAATGGCGGTAGTTTGTTCCCGCAGACGAGCGAGCTAAACCCCCTGGATGTCTTGGCTCACACCGTCCCTTATGCCACCAAAGATGATCAAGAGAAGAATATCGACCCTAGTTTCCCTGGCCTGCTGACATCAACTCCAAAACTGGACAGATCAGCTTTCAGGAAAAGAGCGCGGATGAGGGTATGTCTACAGAATATATTAATTGATGAAATTTGGGCTGTCTGCACTCTCAAAGTGCATGTATTTCATATGCTGTAAACCTAGTTCATATTTGTTAGTTTCCTTTAATGCCAAACAAACACATACCAATCGTTGGTTAGAAGGCGATCGCCGAATTCGTCCTCGCTTTCTCCCGTGTCGCTGGCTGTCGTGTCGTTTTCGTCGGTTTCGCTTGCGTACGGTTCAAACCGATATGGCTCAATAGCTTCAGTTTCTTCTTCAATTTGGTTTTCGCTACCTGCCTCCACACTACAACCATCCGTTTCAATACATGCGTAATCTGTTGAATCGCTTAAGCCGCTGAAATCCGAGTCTGAATCCGAGCTAATGTCGCTATAGCTTGCTGTTCTTTCCGCCATGTTTGTTTGTGTTGGCTTCACTATGTGACGTCACAGGAAAATGGACGGGTGTTTATAACGATGGTTAAAATCAAGCTTTTTTTAGGGATATTGCGTGATGGGTAAAATTTTGAAAAAAAACTTCGAAAAATATAATAAGCGACTGGGAACTGATTTTTAATGGTTTTAACCATTCTGAAATTGTGATAATGTTCCCCTTTAACTGTTTTTCCACAAGTGTTGGCTTTAGCTAGAGTCATTATCACGACTGGGAGCATGAGGCCATTTCTTAACCTTCCTGAAGTTGCGCAGATTGTCCTACTCCTCCAGGATGGCACATCCATGCGTGCTGTTGCAAGAAGATTTGATGTGTCTCCCAGTAGGGATGTCCCGATCCAGGTTTTTGCACTTCCGATCCGATACCGATATTGTTTTTGCATTTCCGATCCAATACCGATACTGACCGATACCGATACTGACCGATACTGGCCTATCCGAGCATGTATTAAAGTTTAAAGTTATTTAGTTTACTTAGTTGTCAGAATCATGTTGAAAAGGGTTTTAGTACTCTTGATAACAACTAGCCAGCTGAATTAGGGGAGTTTGACTAATACACAATGGTTGGTAACAAGAAACTGACCTGTTTATTCAAGGATAAACACAAAATAGACAAAATTATACATGACAAACAGAAATGGCATCATTGAACTAGGGCTGGGCGATATGGCCTTTTTTTAATATTGCGATATTTTAAGGCCATATTGCGATACACGATATATATCTCGATATTTTGCCTTAGCCTTGAATGAACACTTGATGCATATAATCACAGCAGTATGATGATTCTATGTGTTTTGATTGATTGATTGAGACTTTTATTAGTAGGTTGCACAGTGAAGTACATATTCCGTACAATTGACCACTAAATGGTAACACCCCAATAAGTTTTTCAACTTGTTTAAGACGGGGTCCACTTAAATTGATTCATGATACAGATATATACTATCATCATAATACAGTCATCACACAAGATAATCACATTGAATTATTTACATGATTTATAATCCAGGGTGTGGAGGGGGGCGCCTGATGTAAGTGTCAAAAAGACAGCCAAAAGAGTTTGATATGAGAATAAATCTAAAGTTAAAATATAGGGTAGAAATGCACCCATTTGCAGGAAATGTAGTCTTGATTTTCAACATTTTCTTTCAAGGCTTGCATGTCTACATTAAAACATTATTCTTCATACTGCATTAATATATGCTACTTTTAAACTTTCAAGCAGAGAAGGAAATCACAACTAAAAAAATCACTAATTTTTTCATACGGTGTTGATCTGGAATTTTTTTGCCATTTTGATGGTGTGGACGTGTGGCACCGAATGGAGATAAGCGTCTCGACAGACGTCACAATATTTGATCAATGATGACGAAAACTGTTGTCTCTGTCGTGTCCATGTGTCGAAAATTGTTATGCGCTTATTTTTTTTATTTGATTTTGTGCGTGGCATTGATTTGCCGTGCGCAGAGGACGCTTGAGCAGGCGCGCACCTTAGCGGCTGCGCTAGCATCACAGCTAACGTTAGCCATGCCGCTACCTCGCTCTCTGCTGGGAGAGGACGTATACGTATGTGACGTATGACGTGACAGTATGTGACGTGTGTAAGAAGGTGCGCTCGCTGTCTGTGAGAGGGAGACACAGGAAAGAGTGAGAAGAGCCTGTCGTGTAATGCCAGCAGCTAAAAAGCAACTGCGTGAGAATTGTGGATGTGTTGAAGGTGTGCTGGAAAATGCGGAACGGAAATTACGGAGCAGCAGAAAAGTGGAATGTATTATTTAAATGGGTGCGTTGGAAAACACGGACCGGAGTTTTTTTTTTTAAACTGGATCTGGATCGGCATTTTCCCATCCCTTGCCGATACGCAATTTTTGGCAAATGTCGGCAGCCGATCCGATCCAAATATCGGATCGGGACATCCCTATCTCCCAGTACAATCTCCAGAGCATGGAGGAGATTCCAGGAGACAGGCAGTTACTCCAGGAGAGCTGGACAGGGCCGTAGACGGTCCTCATCCCATCAGCAGGACCGATATCTGCTGCTTTGTGCAAAGGAGGAACAGGTTGAATGACCTCCAGCAGGCTACTGGTGTGAATGTCTCTGCCCAAACAGTCAGAAACAGACTTCACCAGGGTGGCCTCAGGGCACGACGTCCTGTAGTGTGCCCTGTGCTCACTGCTCAGAACCGTGGAGCTCGATTGGCATTTGCCATAGAACACCAGAATTGGCAAGTCCGCCACTGGCGCCCTGTGCTTTTCACAGATGAGAGCAGGTTTACCCTGAGCACCTGTGATAGACGTGAAAGGGTCTGGAGAAGCAAAGGAGAGCGCTATGCTGCCTGCAACATCATTCAGCATGACCCGTTCGGTGGTGGGTCAGTGATGGTCTGGGGAGGCATTTCCATGGAGGGACCGACAGACCTCTACAGGCTAGAGAACGGCAGTCTGACTGTCATTCGGTATCGGGATGAAATCCTTGCACCCATGGTCAGACCCTACGCTGGTGCAGTAGGTCCTGGGTTCCTCCTGGTCCTTATGTGGCAAGAGTATGCAGACAGTATCTGGAGGATGAAGGAATTGACACAATTGAATGGCCCTCACGATCACCTGATCTAAACCCATACCTGCCAACTACTCCGGTTTTCCCGTAATTAGTACGGTTTTCATCAACCTATTCCGGGTTACGGTTGCAGTGATAAAAAATACGGTTTTTCATTAATTAAAAAAAAAATTTTTTTTTAAAGTTTTATTCACGAAATCGCGTAACAACAATGACAATCGACACTGCTTCCCGTAACTTCCTATCGAGCCATTCCGAATGCCATGCGCGAGGCTATTTATAGCACCGCTGCCAAGCACGAGGCCATTGTTTCCAAAC
Organism: Nerophis lumbriciformis; assembly: GCF_033978685.3. Taxonomy (NCBI): domain Eukaryota; kingdom Metazoa; phylum Chordata; class Actinopteri; order Syngnathiformes; family Syngnathidae; genus Nerophis; species Nerophis lumbriciformis. The sequence goes on from NC_084561.2 coordinate 4,803,125, forward strand.
GAGCGAACGATCATGGAATCAGCCGGAGAAAAATCGCATACGAGTTGTTGTACCGAAATCTGTTACCCATCGGAATTTGTAACTCCAGGGGGCGATGTTCCCATGACGTTTGTTTGATGGTTAAACGGCAAGCCCAAAGAGGAGGAGAAGAAGAACGCTTACGTAAATGGCGTAAACTATCCTTAATGCTGAAACGTCAGTTGTCAGAATTTCAGCATTAATAATAACAATGGACTCATACTATAATGAAAGTAAGTCATTGATTTCCAGAATATGTGTAATTTATTAATGCTGAAATTCTGACAACTGACGTTTCATTCCATGATAGCTTTTAATCCGGAAAATGTATGTGTGTGAGAGAGAATCAACAGCTGATACAATGGACTCATACTATAATGAAAGCAAGTCATTGATTTCCAGAATATGTGTAATTTATTAATGCTGAAATAATTACAACTGACGTTTCAGCATTAAGGATAGTTTACGCCATTTACGCAAGCGTTCTTCTTCTCCTCCTCTTTGGGCTTGCCGTTTAACCATCAAACAAACGCCATGGGAACATCGCCCCCTGGAGTTACAAATTCCGATGGGTAACATATTTCTGTACAACACCAGTCTTAAACCGAAAAGAAAACTGCAGTCATTCCGTGAAGAATATTCAAAAGCCTATCCGGGAATAATTATCCGTTCCAAAAAGGGTGAAAACTACGCGAATTGCACCTTGTGCAGACAAGATTTTTCGATCGGACACGGAGGAATTAGCGATGTAAAAGACCACGTTGGGACAAAAAAACACAAGTCTAATGCCGTTGCTAGCGATACAAGTGGAAAACTTTCAACGTTTTTCGTCGCCCAAACAGATTCTTTGGATGTGATAAATGCCGAAGTTTTATTTACGGAGGCAGTAATTGAGCAAACAAAAAGGTAATGACACCAATGTTATCTATTGGAATTGTTTAGTACTGTTATACTGTTAAAAGTGTTTATACTATTTATGCTTTCAAGTCCAAGTTGAAGAAATCTTGTTAAATGTTGACAGCATAACTACCAAAATACAGAAGTATGTCCTTCATATTTTTGCAGTGCTATTTCTGTTGAAAAGTTCAAATGATTACATTAGAGATGTGATGTGCCACTTTTCAAGTGTCTGATGGCTTGAATTAATTTTCATTAATTTTTCATATTTTGAATTCTTTTGAAAGGCTTACAAAAAAACTACATTTGAATTGTAATTCCATGCTATTGACAGGACTATTAATTTTAATGAAGTTAGCTTACCATGTTTACAGTATGATAATTGTGATAGAAATGTGAATTTTAGGCACAGAATATTTTTTACAATTGAACAAGGCAGTAGATTATACAAGCTTGGACAGAAAGTTAATAATGACACCAATTTTTTTTTTTATGGAATTGTTTAGTACTGTTTTACCATTTGTTTACTGTAAAAAGTGTTTATACTTTCAATTAACAAATTGAAGTCTTGTGAAAGGTTGACAGGATAACTGGCATTAACTGTCAAAATAATTTCAAACTATTGAAGTTAGCTTACAGAATAAACATGTCAATCAACCCATATGATTTTTGCTGTAAAATTTTTGTTTTGAAAAGTCACTGTGACTGATAGAAAAGTGATGGTTTTAGCAACATTTTAACCTGTCTGAATGCTATTAATCATTTTGCGTCGGGGGGCGAAGGAACCCCCCACCAGGACTTTGTCCTGGACCCTGGCTACTAGGTTTTTCTGATTTCAAAAGTTGGCAGGTATGTAAACCTGATAGAACACCTCTGGGACATAATGTTTCGGTCCATCAGACGCCGCCAGGTTGCTCCTCAGACTTTACAGGAGCTCACTGATGCCCTTAGACAGATCTGGGAGGACATCCCACAAGACACCATTCGTCATCTCATTAGGAGCATGCCGCCACGTTGTCAAGCATGCATACAAGCACCTGGGGGCCACACAAGATATTGAAAATAATTTTGAGTTGCAGAAATTGAATTTAGGCAAAATGGACGAGCCTGCCACATCATTTTTTCACTCTGATTTTTGAGGTGTCTATATACTGAGCCCTCTGTAGGCTGAAAACTTTTATTTCCATCAAAAGATGTGGCATCCTTTTGTTCCTGAGACATTAAACTGTCCATATCAGTATAGATATCAGACTTTTTTTTTTCACCATTGAAATTTGATGTGTTTTCAAAGTGTTCCTTTAATTTTTTTTAACAGTGTATTTACATTATTTACAATCCGGGGGGGTGGAATGACGAGGGTTTGGTTGATATCAGCACTTCAGTCATCAACAATTGCATCATCAGAGAATTGGACATTGAAACAGTGTAGGTCTGACTTGGTAGGATATGTGCAGCGAGCAGAGAACATAGTGAGCTCAGAAAGCATAAGAACAAGAATATACATTTGATTATTTACATTTGATTATTTACAATCCGGGGAGGTGGGATGTGGAGGGGAGGGTGTTAGTCAAGGGTTAAAGTTGCCTGGAGGTGTTCTTTTAGTGCGGTTTTGAAGGAGGATAGAGATGCACTTTCTTTTACACCTGTAGGGAGTGCATTCCATATTGATGAGTTAAGACCTTTGTTAGATCGGAATCTGGGTTTAACGTGAAAAAAAAATTCAGTGTATAAAATTTTAGTGATGTAAAAAAATTCAGTGTAAAAAAATCCAGTGCTAAAAAATTTTTGTGTATAAAAATCGAGGGTATAAAAATTAAATGTATACAAATTCAATGTAAAAAAAAATCAGTGTAAAAAAATCAGTGCTGAAAAATTCAGTGTAAAATATTCAGGGTATACAAATTAAATGAATACAAATTCGGTGTTTAAAATTTCAGTGTATAAAAATTCAGTGTAAAAAAATTTCTGGGTATAAAAATTCATAAATGTATACAAATTCAATGTAAAAAAAATCAGTGTAAAAAAATCAGTGCTGAAAAATTCAGTGTAAAATATTCAGGGTATACAAATTAAATGAATACAAATTCGGTGTTTAAAATTTCAGTTTATAAAAATTCAGTGTAAAAAAATTTCTGGGTATAAAAATTCAGTGTAAAAAAAATTCAGTGCTTAAAAAATTAGTGTATAAAAATTCAGTTTAAAAAAATTCATTACTGAAAAATTCAGGGTATAACAATTCAATGTATACAAATTCAGTGTTAGAAAAATTAGTGTATAAAATTTTAGTGTAAAAAATTCTGTGTAAAAAAAATGCAATGTATGCAAATTCAGTGTATAAAAATTCTGTGTAAAAAAAATTCAGTGCTTAAAAAATTAGTGTATAAAAATTCAGTTTAAAAAATTAATTACTAAAAAATTCAGGGTGTAACAATTCAATGTATACAAATTCAGTGTTAGAAAAACTAGTGTATAAAATTTTAGTGTAAAAAATTCTGTGTAAAAAAAAATGCAATGTATGCAAATTCTGTGTTAAAATTCAGGGCTGGAAAACATTCAGTGTATAAAAATTCAATATATAAAAAAATCAGTGTATCAAAATTCAGTGTATGAAAATGTACTGCTTTGAAAAGCCAGACCCATCCATCCATCCATCCATTTTCTACCGCTTGTCCCTTTCAGCCCCAGTTCCAGTAAATGAAGACTGTCAACGAGGTGTCAAGTTTCAAGTGAGTCAAGTGATTTTTTTAACTATAACTTTTCAAACTGAATTTTTTTTTACATTAAATATTCTAAATTCTGAATTTTTCTTACACTTAATTTTTTGTACACTGAATTTTTAAACATCATCTTTACACACACATTTTGCTAACACTTTTATTTTCAATGAAATTGTTAGTCAGTTGACAAAATGTAAACGTCACTGTCAACCATCAGCATCATTATGAGCGTAACAAGCAGGAATGTGCAGGTTCAATCGTCCACATGTAAACGTTGCAAAGGCATCATTTTTCTTTGGCACTTCTAAAAAAAAAAAAAGTGCAAACTGTCACTGATATCATTCATCAGTCTGCGGTTACGTTGATAAGATTTACAAAAAAAAAGGTGCACGCATGACGCGGCCTTTCATTCCAGTCATACTCCATCAGTAGAAAAACCAGAAGAGAAGATATGCGGCACAAATGTTTACCTTCCTATAGAGCAAACTGACAAAAATATATGCTATCTGAGTGACCTCTCTAGGACACATTATTAGGTACACATGTATCAGAAAAAAACAATCAACAAACAAAAACAAGCCTTTTTTTTAGATATATGTGTGCTAGTTCTAGCTATTAGGCTGTTCTAGTTTTTATTTGATTATTTTATTTTAATTAGGGCCCGCATGGCCCATTGTAAAAGGAATCCCAACGGGAGTCCTTTTGCAATGGGACATAAGGACCTATTGTTTTTCTAAGGTTTTATTATTATTCCGCCGCCTCTTTGAGCACTAATTTGACCCACTTAACATGCTTCAAAACTCACCATATTTGACCCACACAACAGGACCTGCGAAAATTGTCTTTTAATAAAAAAAACCGAACCCCAAAACTCAAAATTGCGCTCTAGCGCCCCCTAGAAAGAAACTTGCTTATAACTCCCAGTACGAATGTTGTAGAGACATGAAACAAAAACCTCTATGTAGGGCTCACTTAGCCCTACTTTTCATTAATTAATTTCCTCGGGCAAAAATCAACAGGAAGTTGGCAATTCCCCCTTCAAGACAAAAATGTACTAAAAACAGTCACTTTTGCCTCTTTGAGCTGTAATTTGACCCCCATATAATATAACAAAGTTATTTGACAAAAAAAAAATATTATTAAAAAAGGAAAAAAATAACTAATTGACGAATGGATCTGAGGTTGATCCATACATTTATTAGGCACCGAAAATAAAAAAAATAAAAAAGATTTATTTTTAAGAGTGGGGCCTTTTTGGAAATTTTTTTTGTTAACTATTATTTAAAATAATTAATAACAGCTTAAAATCAATAGTGTTATAAATTACAATTACTGTTAGGGCAGAGGTGTCGAAAGTGCGGCTCCGTGGGCCATTTTTTAAATGCCTGCAGAACATTTAAAAAATACTACTACTAAAAAACTTACACTCACCGGATAAATCGATCGGGAAGTTGATCGAGAGATTTAAGTGTTGAAAGTAAAAATAATATATATTGATATATGACTCATTTTTTAACAATTTTATGAGTGGGGGCCTTTTTGATACCCAGGACTTTAAGTCAGATTTTTATTTTCAACTGTCATTGTTCCAAAAATAATAATGAATCAAAATCAATGTTGTTATGAATTATTATTGACCTATTTATGATGAATTCCTTCACATCAAATGTTCCGCTTTGAACATTTTTTGGGGGGAAAATATTTCATATTTTGTAGAGACATGAAACAAAAACCTCTATGTAGGGCTCACTTAGCCTTACTTTTCATTAATTAATTTTCCTTGGGCAAAAATCAACAGCAAGTTGGCAATTCCCCCTTCAAGACAAAAATGTACTAAAAACAGTCACTTTTGCCTCTTTGAGCTGTAATTTGACCCCCTAAACATGCTTCAAAACTCACCGAACTGAACACACACATCAGGACTAGCAGAAATTGTGATCTAATAAAAAAACCTAACCCCAAATTTAAAAATTGCGCTCTAGAGCAATTTTTTAATAAAACGGAGAAAAAACTGCTCCTCGGAAGAAAAAAATGACAAAACTGCCTGTAACTCCCAGTGGGAAGGTCGGAGAGACATGAAACAAAAACCTCAATGTAGGTCTCACTTAGACCTACATTTCATAAATTGACAACCCCCAGCAAAAATCCACAGGAAGTTTGCTATTCCCCCTTCAAAACAACATTTTTGTAAAAACCGGTCACCTTCCTTCAAAATCTATCTCCTCTGAGCGCGTTTGTCGTTTAGGCTTCAAACTAACACAGGAGAGAGATTGAACCCTTGTGTATAAAAGCATAGAACAGCTTTTTAATACCTGCTCCGGTTTTGATTTTATGACCCTTCAAAGACCCGCTGCACTGATGCTGCTGCGCTGCTGTTTTTTTAAGATGGCTGCTCAAAAGCAGGAAGCACCAACATGCCCACACAATGCAGACAAGGTAGGTACACTAGACAAAAGTCTTGGGACACTTCAGACTAAAAGTAGACAAAAGTATTGGGACACTTAGGACTAGCACCTGCCAAATACGCGGGCCCGGCCAATGCTGCTTGCAGCTTTAATTTTATTTAATTTCACCTGGATCGCACCTGGATAAAACCTGGATCACACCTGGGTCACACTTGGATCACACCTGGATCACACCTGGATCCCACCTGGATCCCACCTGGGTCACACCTGGATCACACCTGGGTCACACCTGGATCACACCTGGGTCGCACCTAGATCACACCTGGATTATACCTGGGTCACACCCGGATCACACCTGGATGACACCTGGATCACACCTGGATCATATCTGGGTCACACCTGGATCACACCTGGTTCACACCTGGGTCACACCTGGATCACACCTGGGTCACACCTGGGTCACACTTAGATCACACCTGGATCACACCTGGGTCACACCTGGGTCACACCTGGATCACACCTGGGTCACACCTGGGTCACACCTAGATCACACCTGGATCACACCTGGGTCACACCTGGATCACACCTGGATCACACCTGGATCACACCTGGGTCACACCTGGATCACACCTGGGTCACACCTAGATCACACCTGGATCACACCTGGGTCACACCTGGGTGACACCTGGATCACACCTGGATCATATCTGGGTCAAACCTGGATCACACCTGGTTCACACCTGGGTCACACCTGGATCACACCTGGGTCACACCTGCGTCACACCTAGATCACACCTGGATCACACCTGGGTCACACCTGGATCACACCTGGATCACACCTGGATCATACCTGGATCACACCTGGGTCACACCTGGGTCACACCTGGATCACACCTGGGTCACACCTGGGTGACACCTGGATCACACCTGGATCATATCTGGGTCAAACCTGGATCACACCTGGTTCACACCTGGGTCACACCTGGATCACACCTGGGTCACACCTGGGTCACACTTAGATCACACCTGGATCACACCTGGGTCACACCTGGATCACACCTGGGTCACACCTGGGTCACACCTAGATCACACCTGGATCACACCTGGGTCACACCTGGATCACACCTGGATCACACCTGGATCATACCTGGGTCACACCTGGGTCACACCTGGATCACACCTGGGTCACACCTAGATCACACCTGGATCACACCTGGGTCACACCTGGATCACACCTGGATCACACCTGGGTCACACCTGGGTGACACCTGGATCACACCTGGATCATATCTGGGTCAAACCTGGATCACACCTGGTTCACACCTGGGTCACACCTGGATCACACCTGGGTCACACCTGCGTCACACCTAGATCACACCTGGATCACACCTGGGTCACACCTGGATCACACCTGGATCACACCTGGATCATACCTGGATCACACCTGGGTCACACCTGGGTCACACCTGGATCACACCTGGGTCACACCTGGGTGACACCTGGATCACACCTGGATCATATCTGGGTCAAACCTGGATCACACCTGGTTCACACCTGGGTCACACCTGGATCACACCTGGGTCACACCTGGGTCACACTTAGATCACACCTGGATCACACCTGGGTCACACCTGGATCACACCTGGGTCACACCTGGGTCACACTTAGATCACACCTGGATCACACCTGGGTCACACCTGGATCACACCTGGGTCACACCTGGGTCACACCTAGATCACACCTGGATCACACCTGGGTCACACCTGGATCACACCTGGATCACACCTGGATCATACCTGGATCACACCTGGGTCACACCTGGGTCACACCTGGATCACACCTGGGTCACACCTAGATCACACCTGGATCACACCTGGGTCACACCTGGATCACACCTGGGTCACACCTAGATCACACCTGGATTATACCTGGATCACACCTGGATGACACCTGGGTCACACCTGGATCACACCTGGTTCACACCTGGATCATACCTGGGTCACACCTGGATAGCTTGCTACAAGCGGTCATTAAAAAAACATGTGTTATGCTAATAAGAGCAGAGAAGGAATGTGGGCTGTCTGGAATCCTTCATTCAGGCTGGCACGTATTACTTAGTACACGTATCACACAGTACATGTATCACACAGTACATGTATCACACAGTACACGTATCACACAGTACATGTATCACACAGTACATGTATCACACAGTACATGTATCACACAGTACATGTATCACACAGTACACGTATCACACAGTACATGTATCACACAGTACATGTATCACACAGTACATGTATCACACAGTACACGTATCACACAGTACATGTATCACACAGTACACGTATCACACAGTACATGTATCAGACAGTACACGTTCAAGAGTTGGCCGCTAAGTTGCCAGCTCTGGCTTTTAGCACAGTGGTCAGCACACCCGTCTCTCACACCAGCGACCAGCGTTCACGTCCCCGTACAGAATGCGGTAAAAAGGTGACCTAGCTGGGTTACATAGGGTTATGTATTCATGGGCTGTGATGAGGTGGCGACTTGTCCAGGGTGTACCCCGCCTACCGCCCGAATGCAGCTGAGATAGGCTCCAGTGACCCCAAAAGGGACAAGCGGTAGCAAAATGGATGGATGGATATATATATACAGGTAAAAGCCAGTAAATTAGAATATTTTGAAAAACTTGATTTATTTCAGTAATTGCATTCAAAAGGTGTAACTTGTACATTATATTTATTCATTGCACACAGACTGATGCATTCAAATGTTTATTTCATTTAATTTTGATGATTTGAAGTGGCAACAAATGAAAATCCAAAATTCCGTGTGTCACAAAATTAGAATATTACTTAAGGCTAATACAAAAAAGGGATTTTTAGAAATGTTGGCCAACTGAAAAGTATGAAAATGAAAAATATGAGCATGTACAATACTCAATACTTGGTTGGAGCTCCTTTTGCCTCAATTACTGCGTTAATGCGGCGTGGCATGGAGTCGATGAGTTTCTGGCACTGCTCAGGTGTTATGAGAGCCCAGGTTGCTCTGATAGTGGCCTTCAACTCTTCTGCGTTTTTGGGTCTGGCATTCTGCATCTTCCTTTTCACAATACCCCACAGATTTTCTATAGGGCTAAGGTCAGGGGAGTTGGCGGGCCAATTTAGAACAGAAATACCATGGTCCGTAAACCAGGCACGGGTAGATTTTGCGCTGTGTGCAGGCGCCAAGTCCTGTTGGAACTTGAAATCTCCATCTCCATAGAGCAGGTCAGCAGCAGGAAGCATGAAGTGCTCTAAAACTTGCTGGTAGACGGCTGCGTTGACCCTGGATCTCAGGAAACAGAGTGGACCGACACCAGCAGATGACATGGCACCCCAAACCATCACCCAACCATGCAAATTTTGCATTTCCTTTGGAAATCGAGGTCCCAGAGTCTGGAGGAAGACAGGAGAGGCACAGGATCCACGTTGCCTGAAGTCTAGTGTAAAGTTTCCACCATCAGTGATGGTTTGGGGTGCCATGTCATCTGCTGGTGTCGGTCCACTCTGTTTCCTGAGATCCAGGGTCAACGCAGCCGTCTACCAGCAAGTTTTAGAGCACTTCATGCTTCCTGCTGCTGACCTGCTCTATGGAGATGGAGATTTCAAGTTCCAACAGGCCTTGGCGCCTGCACACAGCGCAAAATCTACCCGTGCCTGGTTTACGGACCATGGTATTTCTGTTCTAAATTGGCCCGCCAACTCCCCTGACCTTAGCCCCATAGAAAATCTGTGGGGTATTGTGAAAAGGAAGATGCAGAATGCCAGACCCAAAAACGCAGAAGAGTTGAAGGCCACTATCAGAGCAACCTGGGCTCTCATAACACCTGAGCAGTGCCAGAAACTCATCGACTCCATGCCACGCCGCATTAACGCAGTAATTGAGGCAAAAGGGGCTCCAACCAAGTATTGAGTATTGTACATGCTCATATTTTTCATTTTCATACTTTTCAGTTGGCCAACATTTCTAAAAATCCCTTTTTTGTCTTAGCCTTAAGTAATATTCTAATTTTGTGACACACGGAATTTTGGATTTTCATTTGTTGCCACTTCAAATCATCAAAATTAAATGAAATAAACATTTGAATGCATCAGTCTGTGTGCAATGAATAAATATAATGTACAAGTTACACCTTTTGAATGCAATTACTGAAATAAATCAAGTTTTTCAAAATATTCTAATTTACTGGCTTTTACCTGTATATATGCATGTATATCCAGTATATGCGTGCATGCTTTGGAGCCATTGCCTAGAAAGAAACTAATGTTTGCCTAGCTGCCCTAAAATATGAGCCTTCCTTTAATGCAACACTTGCCTTGACCTTAAAAAGTAAAAAATTGGAGTCCTGAGCGTCCCTCGCATTAAACCGATGAGAACTTCCCTGATGCTCATATTTTCTGACGTGCTCTTCCTTTCTGAACCTCAGTTCAAGCATTTCAAGTAATCACTTTGTCTTGTCGATGGCTTCCAGACCCACCAATCAGATTTGTTCATGTGAAATAACTTATTCGTAGTAGTTATTATTCAATGGAAGGATCACTTTTATTGGAACTCAATCCAGATGGTAACCTTCTCCTAGCATTTCATGTCCTTGGTCTGACTTTCTCATTAGAATTTCTATGTTTCTGGAACACTATTTTTTTTTTTTTTTAGTCTTCCCGCTGCTGCCAAAACGTCGCCTCGACCCTCCCCCCTTCTTCATTCCTCCGCACGGCCAGCTCCGGTGTTGTCCCTCCTTCTTTTTATCTGTTGTCCTTGGCGCGGAGTCCCTCAACCGTCCGCCTCGACGCTCCAAAGACAACACGGTCCGAGATCGGGCTTTGCAGAAGTGTTAGGTGAGCTTGACGTCTCCCCTCCTCGAGCACTTTTGACCTCTGCTTAAACTGCAGTTCGTCATTGCGGCCAGCAGAGGGCGCCAGATGTTGCTGGAAAGCGTGACGGGGATTGCAGTAGTGGACTGAATTCCACTCGCATGTCATCACGAGTGTGGAGGAAAGAGCCAAAATGTGTTCCTGATTCCCCACGGCTCACTTTCGCTCGACGTGGGATTCCTGGAACACCCGTTTATAATACTGTATTCTGAAAATATGCAATAGTTCTTTCACTCTGTCTTAGGCGAGCCAAGGGAATAGTCATTGTTGGAGCAGAAGTGGCCCTTTTGGAAACATTTTTTGTTAACTATCATTCAAAATAATAATAACAGTGTTATAAATTACAATTACTGTTAAAGCTGTCATTGTTTAAAAAATAATAAGGAATCAAAATGTATGTTTTTTATGAATTGTTGACCTGTTCAAGGCTCCAATTGCTTTTTTTTTATTTTGGGGAAAATATTGCATATTTAGTGTGTTTGCCATATAATATAACTAAGTTATTTGACAAAGAAAAAATATTATTAAAAAAGGAAAAAAAAAAACTAATTGACGGATGGATCTGAGGTTGATCCATACATTTTATTAGGCACCGAAAAAAAAAAAAAATAAAACGATTTATTTTTAAGAGTGGGGCTTTTTTGGAATTTTTTTTTGTTAACCATTATTTAAAATAATTAATAACAGCTTAAAATCAATAGTGTTATAAATTACAATTACTGTTAAAGCTGTCATTGTTTAAAAAATAATAAGGAATCAAAATGTATGTTTTTTTTATGAATTATTGACCTGTTCAAGGCTCCAATTGCTTTTTATTTTTATTTTGGGGAAAATATTGCATATTTAGTGTGTTTGCCATATAATATAACAAAGTTATTTGACAAAAAAAAAATATTATTAAAAAAGGAAAAAAATAACTAGTTGACGGATGGATCTGAGGTTGATCCATACATTTATTAGGCACCGAAAATTAAAAAAAATAAAACGATTTATTTTTAAGAGTGGGACCTTTTTGGAAAAATTTTTTGTTAACCATTATTTAAAATAATTAATAACAGCTTAAAATCAATAGTGTTATAAATTACAATTACTGTTAAAGCTGTCATTGTTTAAAAAATAATAAGGAATCAAAATGTATGTTTTTTTTAGGAATTATTGACCTGTTCAAGGCTCCAATTGCTTTTTTTTTATTTGGGGGAAAATATTGCATATTTAGTGTGTTTGCCATATAATATAACAAAGTTATTTGACAAAAAAAAAATATTATTAAAAAAGGAAAAAAAAAAAACTAATTGACGGATGGATCTGAGGTTGATCCATACATTTATTAGGCACCGAAAATAAAAAAAAATAAAACGATTTATCTTTAAGAGTGGGGCCTTTTTGGAAATTTTTTTTGTTAACCATTATTTAAAATAATTAATAACAGCTTAAAATCAATAGTGTTATAAATTACAATTACTGTTAAAGCTGTCATTGTTTAAAAAATAATAAGGAATCAAAATGTATGTTTTTTATGAATTATTGACCTGTTCAAGGCTCCAATTGCTTTTTTTTAATTTTGGGGATAATATTGCATATTTAGTGTGTTTGCCATATAATATAACAAAGTTATTTGACAAAAAAAAAAATATTATTAAAAAAGGAAAAAAATAACTAATTGACGGATGGATCTGAGGTTGATCCATACATTTATTAGGCACCGAAAATAAAAAAAAATAAAACGATTTATTTTTAAGAGTGGGGCCTTTTTGGAAAAATTTTTTGTTAACCATTATTTAAAATAATTAATAACAGCTTAAAATCAACAGTGTTATAAATTACAATTACTGTTAAAGCTGTCATTGTTTAAAAAATAATCAGGGATCAAAATGTATGTTTTTTATGAATTATTGACCTGTTCAAGGCTCCAATTGCTTTTTTTTTATTTTGGGGAAAATATTGCATATTTAGTGTGTTTGCCATATAATATAACAAAGTTATTTGCCAAAAAAAAAATATTATTAAAAAAGGAAAAAAATAACTAATTGACGGATGGATCTGAGGTTGATCCATACATTTATTAGGCACCGAAAAAAAATAAAAAATAAAAAAAATAAAACGATTTATTTTTAAGAGTGGGGCCTTTTTGGAAAAATTTTTTGTTAACCATTATTTAAAATAATTAATAACAGCTTAAAATCAATAGTGTTATAAATTACAATTACTGTTAAAGCTGTCATTGTTTAAAAAATAATAAGGAATCAAAATGTATGTTTTTTATGAATTATTGACCTGTTCAAGGCTCCAATTGCTTTTTTTTTATTTTGGGGAAAATATTGCATATTTAGTGTGTTTGCCATATAATATAACAAAGTTATTTGACAAAAAAAAAATCTTATTAAAAAAGGAAAAAAATAACTACCGGTAATTGACGGATGGATCTGAGGTTGATCCATACATTTATTAGGCACCGAAAATAAAAATAAAATAAAACGATTTATTTTTAAGAGTGGGGCCTTTTTGGAAAAAATGTTTATGAACTATTATTTAAAATAATTGATAACAGCTTAAAATCAATAGTGTTATAAATTACAATTACTGTTAAAGCTGTCATTGTTTAAAAAATAATAAGGAATCAAAATGTATGTTTTTTATGAATTATTGACCTGTTCAAGGCTCCAATTGCTTTGTTTTTATTTTGGGGAAAATATTGCATATTTAGTGTGTTTGCCATATAATATAACAAAGTTATTTGACAAAAAAAAAAAATTATTAAAAAAGGAAAAAAATAACTAATTGACGGATGGATCTGAGGTTGATCCATACATATATTAGGCACCGAAAATTAAAAAAAATAAAAAGATTTATTTTTAAGAGTGGGGCCTTTTTGGAAAAATTTTTTGTTAACTATTATTTAAAATAATTAATAACAGCTTAAAATCAATAGTGTTATAAATTACAATTACTGTTAAAGCTGTCATTGTTTAAAAAATAATAAGGAATCAAAATGTATGTTTTTTATGAATTATTGACCTGTTCAAGGCTCCAATTGCTTTTTTTTTATTTTGGGGAAAATATTGCATATTTAGTGTGTTTGCCATATAATATAACAAAGTTATTTGACAAAAAAAAAATATTATTAAAAAAGGAAAAAAAAAAAAACTAATTGACGGATGGATCTGAGGTTGATCCATACATTTATTAGGCACCGAAAATAAAAAAAATAAAAATATTTATTTTTAAGAGTAGGGCCTTTTTGGATTTTTTTTTTGTTAACTATTATTTAAAATAATTAATAACAGCTTAAAATCAAAAGTGTTATAAATTACAATTACTGTTAAAGCTGTCATTGTTTAAAAAATAATAAGGAATCAAAATGTATGTTTTTTATGAATTATTGACCTGTTCAAGGCTCCAATTGCTTTTTTTTTTATTTTGGGGAAAATATTGCATATTTAGTGTGTTTGCCATATAATATAACAAAGTTATTTGACAAAAAAAAAAAAATTATTAAAAAAGGAAAAAAAATAACTAACTGACGGATGGATCTGAGGTTGATCCATTCATTTATTAGGCACCGAAAATAAAATAAAAATAAAAATATTTATTTTTAAGAGTGGGGCATTTTTGGATTTTTTTTTTGTTAACCATTATTTAAAATAATTAATAACAGCTTAAAATCAATAGTGTTATACATTACAATTACTGAGGTGTCAAAAGTGCGGCCCGGGGCCATTTTTTAAATGCCTGCAGAACATTTAAAAAAATACTACTACTAAAAAACTTACACTCAACGGATAGATCGATCGAGAAGTTGATCGAGAGATTTAAGTGTTGAAAGTAAAAATAATATATATTGATATATGACTCATTTTTTAACAATTTTATGAGTGGAGGCCTTTTTGATACCCAGGACTTTAAGTCCAATTTTTATTTTCAACTGTCATTGTTCCAAAAATAATAATGAATCAAAATCAATGTTGTTATGAATTATTATTGACCTATTTATGATGAATTCCTTCACGTCAACTATTCCGCTTTGAACATTTTTTGGGGGGAAAATATTTAATATTTTGTGTTTTTGCCATAATAAACAGGGTTTTTCCATTGACAAAAAGGGCATAAAAGGTAGACAAAACGAAAATGTCAAATATGTCTGAGGTTGATCTGTAGCACAGGTGTTCAAGGCTTTTGACTTAGAGGCCTGATTGGGCTAAAAGAATTTGGCCAGGGGCCAAAAGCCGACCGTGTGAAAAGTAACACACACACACACACACATATATATATATATCTGTATGTATGTATATATATATATATATATATATATATGTATATACATATAGATATATATACATATATATATGTATATACATATAAATATATATGTATATACATATATATATACACATACATATATAGGTATATACTGTACATATATATGTATATATATATATATATATATATACAGTGGGGCAAAAAAGTATTTAGTCAGCCACCAATTGTGCAAGTTTTCCCACTTAAAATGATGACAGAGGTCTGTCATTTTCATCATAGGTACACTTCAACTGTGAGAGACAGAATGTGAAAAAAAAATCCAGGAATTCACATTGTAGGATTTTTAAAGAATTTATTTGTAAATTATGGTGGAAAATAAGTATTTGGTCAATAACAAAAATTCTACTCAATACTTTGTAATATAACCTTTGTTGGCAATAACAGAGGTCAAACAATTACTATAGGTCTTTATCAGGTTTGCACACACAGTAGCTGGTATTTTGGCCCATTCCTCCATGCAGATCTTCTCGAGAGCAGTGATGTTTTGGGGCTGTCGCCGGGCAACACGGACTTTCAACTCCCTCCACAGATTCTCTATGGGGTTGAGGTCTGGAGACTGGCTAGGCCACTCCAGGACTTTCAAATGCTTCATACGGAGCCACTCCTTCGTTGCCCGGGCGGTGTGTTTGGGATCATTGTCATGCTGGAAGACCCAGCCACGTTTCATCTTCAAAGCTCTCTCTGATGGAAGGAGGTTTTGGCTCAAAATCTCACGATACATGGCCCCGTTCATTCTTTCCTTAACACGGATCAGTCGGCCTGTTCCCTTAGCAGAAAAACAGCCCCAAAACATGATGTTTCCACCTCCATACTTCACAGTAGGTATGGTGTTCTTGGGATGCAACTCAGTATTCTTCTTCCTCCAAACACGACGAGTTGAGTTTATACCAAAAAGTTCTATTTTGGTTTCATCTGACCACATGACATTCTCCCAATCCTCTGCTGTATCATCCATGTGCTCTCTGGCAAACTTCAGACGGGCCTGGACATGCACTGGCTTAAGCAGGGGACACGTCTGGCACTGCAGGATTTGATTCCCTGTCGGCGTAGTGTGTTACTGATGGTAACTTTTGTTACTTTGGTCCCAGCTCTCTGCAGGTCATTCACCAGGTCCCCCCGTGTGGTTCTGGGATTTTTGCTCACCGTTCTCATGATCATTTTGACCCCACGGGATGAGATCTTGCATGGAGCCCCAGATTGAGGGAGATTATCAGTGGTCTTGTATGTCTTGCATTTTCTGATAATTGCTCCCACAGTTGATTTTCTCACACCAAGCTGCTTGCCTATTGTAGATTCACTCTTCACAGTCTGGTGCAGGTCTACAATTATTTTCCTGGTGTCCTTCGACAGCTCTTTGGTCTTGGCCATAGTGGAGTTTGGAGTCTGACTGTTTGAGGCTGTGGACAGGTGTCTTTTATACAGATAACGAGTTCAAACAGGTTTATTAATTAATACAGGTAACGAGTGGAGGACAGAAGAGCTTCTTAAAGAAGAAGTTACAGGTCTGTGAGAGCCAGAGATCTTCCTTGTTTGAAGTGACCAAATACTTATTTTCCACCATAATTTACAAATAAATTATTTAAAATTCCTACAATGTGAATTCCTGGATTTTTTTTTCACATTCTGTCTCTCACAGTTGAAGTGTACCTATGATGAAAATGACAGACCTCTGTCATCATTTTAAGTGGGAGAACTTGCACAATCGTGGCTGACTAAATACTTTTTTGCCCCACTGTATATATACACATATATATATGTATATACATATATATATATATATATATATGTATAAACAGATATATATGTATATATATGTATATATATACACATGTATATATATATATGTATATTATATGTATGTATGTATGTATATCTATATGTATATTTATATACATGTATATATATATGTATATACATATATTTGTATATACATATATATGTATATATGTACAGTATATACACATCTATGTATGTGTATATATCTACATATATATGTATATATATATATGTAGATATATATGTATGTATGCATGTATATATGTATATATATATATACATACATATATGCATATATATACATATATACATACATTTGTGTATATATATATACACACATGTATATCTATACACACACTTATATATTTATATATATATATATATATATATATATATATATATATATATATATACATACATACATAAATATATACACACACACACATGCTATTGATATAACAACTATGTCATTAATAATTAATATAATTGCATATTAAGAGTATGTGAAAATTCGACTCCTACCTTGTTTACTTCTGTGACAACTTCGTTAAAGTTTTGTAATCAATCAGAAATATTTAAGCAGCTAAAATGCTCCAAACATGGATAAGTGTGGAGAGAGTGTTTAGAATGTGTTCCCATCATGCATTACAGGGTATTTAAATGGGTGTAACTTTAAATGAATTATAATATCCACAGTTTAGTGAGCAGGTTGTGTCACGTGTGACCGTGTGTGTTGACTTTTTGCACAACGAGTGGGAAAGGTTGTTTGGATTGGGCCATATATCAAAATACTGTGCTATACACTCTTCATAGTGCAATTCATGGTTAATTAACTTGAATTACTCATGTTGTCCACAAGATGATGGCAAAGTTGCAACAACCATCCAAAGAGTTTGGACACCCAGATGAAGGACCATGGAAAGGACAGAAAAGTGTCTTTGCTCACATGGTGCGGCTGGAGGAGACGTTTGTGTGTCCGCTGCTTGCTCAGAAGGTCTTTCCCTTCCTTCAAGAAGAGCCGATAAAGGTAAACACTGTTAAAACTTCAAGTAGAAAGTCAGCAACAAAGACACTCTCTCACCCACGCGTCTACGGCCTTAATTAGCAGGCAAACTAGAAGTCAGATGTTGTCTCTGCCGGCTGGGGGAGGTCCGTCTCTGATGGCTTCACTTTACTCAACTGTTGAAAAAATAAAGTAAAAAAAGTGGAATATATAGCTGGGGTAGGCTCCAGCACTCCCCGCAATCCTGTAAGGGACTAGTGGTAGAAAATGTATATATATATATATATATATATATATATATATATATATATATATATATATATATATATATATAAATATATATATATATATATATATATATATATATATATATATATATATATATATATATGTATATGTTTATATATATATATGTGTGTATATATATATATGTATATATACACATTTATATACATGGATATATGTATATGTATATGTATATATATATATATATATATGTGTGTATATATGTATATATATGTGAGTATGTATACGTACAAATTCAGCTTTGCTAGATGACAGCATCAAGGGCTTTTTGGTACGGGGGGATCATCAAGGGCTTTTTGGTACGGGGGGGTCATCAAGGGCTTTTTGAATTTGACCAAGCAACCCCCCCGTACCAAAAAGCCCTTGATGAAAGCGGATACAATTTCACCCTCACCTATGAACCCACGCCAGGAAACCAGCCAAAAAAGAACAGAAAACGAAACGACATCATCTGGTACAACCCCCCATACAGCAAAAACGTCTCAACTAACATTGGACACAAATTCCTCAATCTGATTGACAAACACTTTCCCAAAGACAACACCCTAAGAAAAGTATTCAACAAGAACAACATTAAATTGAGCTACAGCTGTATGAACAATATACGACAAATCATCTCAAACCACAACAAAACAATTGCAAATGAGCCGTCGGCCCCCGGACAGAGCGACTCCAAAACCAACAAAGGCTGTAACTGTCGAAAGAAACCTGATTGCCCTCTCAACGGGGGGTGCTTACAAACATCAGTTGTCTACCAATCTAAGGTAATACGCAAGGACATTAACACATCCGACACATATGTAGGATTAACCGAGGGAGAATTCAAAACCAGATGGAACAATCACAAGGCTTCTTTCAGGAACCAAAACCTGTGGAATACCACAGAACTCAGCAAACACATTTGGGACCTCAAAGACAATAATGTTGAATATTCAATAACATGGCAAATTCTTGCATCCAGCACACCTTACAATAGTGGTAATAAAAGATGCAACCTATGCTTGAAAGAGAAACTGTTTATTATTTACCGTCCAGACCTGTCATCCCTCAACAAGCGCAGCGAAATTGTATCAGCATGCCGCCACAGACGGAAACACCTCCTAGGTAACACATGAGCCAATCACCACGCCCCTACGCCAGCCTGTACCCACCCACTCTGTGCCCTATATAAACCATGGTATGTGAATGCTCCCATTAAAATCT
Source organism: Nerophis lumbriciformis (assembly GCF_033978685.3). NCBI lineage: Eukaryota > Metazoa > Chordata > Actinopteri > Syngnathiformes > Syngnathidae > Nerophis > Nerophis lumbriciformis. The sequence goes on from NC_084561.2 coordinate 4,822,683, forward strand.
CCTGATGATTGAGGGAACCCCCCCTCATGAAACAGGCCTGTAGAGATGAAATAGTCTTGTGATTTTTTTCCCACACATACATATATTGCGCTCTACTACGGTATCGAGCACTATTTTTTGGATAACCTTATTAAGACATATATATATATATATATATATATATATATATATACAAACCCCATTTCCATATGAGTTGGGAAATTGTGTTAGATGTAAATATAAACGGGATACAATGATTTGCAAATCATTTTCAACCCATATTCAATTGAATATGCTACAAAGACAACATATTTGATGTTCAAACTGATAAACATTTTTTTTGTTGCAAATAATCATTAACTTTAGAATTTGATGCCAGCAACACGTGACAAAGAAGTTGGGAAAGGTGGCAATAAATACTGATAAAGTTGAGGAATGCTCATCAAACACTTATTTGGAACATCCCACAGGTGTGCAGGCTAATTGGGAACAGGTGGGTGCCATGATTGGGTATAAAAGTAGATTGCATGAAATGCTCAGTCATTCACAAACAAGGATGGGGCGAGGGTCACCACTTTGTCAACAAATGCGTGAGCAAAGTGTTGAACAGTTTAAGAAAAACCTTTCTCAACCAGCTGTTGCAAGGAATTTAGGGATTTCACCATCTACGGTCCGTAATATCATCAAAGGGTTCAGAGAATCTGGAGAAATCACTGCACGAAAGCAGCTAAGCCCGTGACCTTCCATCCCTCAGGCGGTACTGCATCAACAAGCGACATTAGTGTGTAAAGGATATCACCACATGGGCTCAGGAACACTTCAGAAACCCACTGTCAGTAACTACAGTTGGTCGCTACATCTGTAAGTGCAAGTTAAAACTCTCCTATGCAAGGCGAAAACCGTTTATCAACAACACCCAGAAACGGCGTCGGCTTCGCTGGGCCTGAGCTCATTTAAGATGGACTGATACAAAAAGGAAAAGTGTTCTGTGGTCTGACAAGTCCACATTTCAAATTGTTTTTGGAAACTGTGGACGTCGTGTCCTCCGGACCAAAGAGGAAAAGAACCATCCGGATTGTTATACGCGCAAAGTTGAAAAGCCAGCATGTGTGATGGTATGGGGGTGTATTAGTGCCCAAGACATGGGTAACTTACACATCTGTGAAGGCGCCATTAATGCTGAAAGGTACATACAGGTTTTGGAGCAACATATGTTGCCATCCAAGCAACGTTACCATGGACGCCCCTGCTTATTTCAGCAAGACAATGCCAAGCCACGTGTTACATCAACGTGGCTTCATAGTAAAAGACTGCGGGTTCTAGACTGGCCTGCCTGTAGTCCAGACCTGTCTCCCTTTGAAAATATGTGGCGCATTATGAAACCTAAAATAGCACAACGGAGACCCCCGGACTGTTGAACAACTTAAGCTGTACATCAAGCAAGAATGGGAAAGAATTCCACCTGAGAAGCTTCAAAAATGTGTCTCCTCAGTTCCCAAGCGTTTACTGAGTGTTGTTAAAAGGAAAGGCCATGTAACACAGTGGTGAACATGCCCTTTCCCAACTACTTTGGCACGTGTTGCAGCCATGAAATTCTAAGTTAATTATTATTTGCAAAAAAAAATAAAGTTTATGAGTTTGAACATCAAATATGTTGTCTTTGTAGTGCATTCAATTGAATATGGGTTGAAAATGATTTGCAAATCATTGTATTCCGTTTATATTTACATCTAACACAATTTCCCAACTCATATGGAAACGGGGTTTGTATATATATGCGTATGTATCAGTGACCTGCGGTCACTAGAGGCAGGTGAGGCGGGGCCTCACCTGCCATCATGGAAAGAAAAAAATGTAAAAAGAAAAAAAATATATTAAATTGTTATATGTATCCAGTGATTATACTATAAAGTTATTTTCCATTTAACTTCACCAGTTTTAGATTATTTTTATTCAAAATCGCTGAATTTTCACATTTGCCGTTCAAATACTGAGAAGAGACGGTGCGGTGAACAGCAGCCAGTCGAGGCACGTCACTCAGTGCCTCAACATGGACGGACTCGGCTAACTGCTGGCCTGCTGTGCAGTGAGACCGTATTGCTATATGAACTATATTATACATTTCCATAGTTTAGTTAGCTGAGGTATATAATGTACAGTGTATTTTGTCAACAACTGTATGTGTGTAAAGTATTTCTTGTGATGAGCGATCATAAAACTGCTGCGAAGACGCACTGGCTGAGGCACGCGTAACCACGCCTCCTGGTGCTTAAGACACGTTCGCCGCAGACTGCACCCACCGACGGGAACGCCACACCAACCAAAGCCCACACCCAAACCCTCCACGTGCAAGACCGAATCCACCCAAAAAAAGTCACTTAACAAGAAGCCAAAAAGTGCAAAAACAACATTGCTCGCGCCGGAGGAGCCGTGAACGACTGCAAGGACACTACATTAGGTACACCTGCAGACTGCAGCACGGATTTCATATTTCATTCATTCACAACTCCTCCACACCGAACACCACTGTACCCGCACTTATAAGTAAAGGTAAGACCATAATAACGTTTTTTTTTATTAAATGTGCTTTTTTGTGTGCTACAGTTTGTATGTGTAAAGTTAAAGTTAAGTTAAAGCAGGGGCGTCACTAGCTTTTAAGGACAGGGGGGGCTTTGCCCCCAGGAGATGCACAGGATGCGAGCGAATGTTACGCACGAGCACAAAACTTCACAAACGGCTAACAAAGACTTAGAAATTATTAATTGTTATAATTATTATTTTTTTTAAATGCACGGAACGAAATGAAATGCTCCCCGGGACGATGGCTTTTAACCATATATTTTCTTTTTCTTTTTATGTATTTATTCATTTTACATTTTATATTAAATGTCTTGGTTTTTCCTCCCTCTGAAAATCCTATTAAATGTTTAACAAGCCATCCTATAATAATAAAACAGCTATTAATGTAACAATACAATAAAACAAATATATTTAATGATGTTTTTTTCATTATTTTAACAATAGGCATATGTATATTACTTTATATAGATTCTACAAGAAACACAAAACTTAAAAAATAAATGATTTACAATTGCACACACAAGGTTTTGTGCAGCTTCACTCATTGTAAAGGAAAATAATGTGCTTCGTACACCTGCAGGACCGCAAGCAAGGTCGCAGAGAAAATGCGGGCTGGAATTTGAGTGATGTGGGCATTTTCTATATGAACAAGTGGAATGGATTGGATACCGATGCACGAAAGGGGCTCTCTACCTTACGCTACGAGGAGGGGGGAAACTGAGTGAATAATAACAGGTTATATGATTATTTATTTAAACTCATATTTGGGCCACTTTATAATGAATATGTCGGCATTTATTTGTAAAAAAAACCCCCAAAAAACACCAAATTATTTAGGGGGCCTTAAGAATATTTTAGGGGGGCTTGAGCCCCCCTAAAATAGGCCTAACAACGCCAATGAGTTAAAGTACCAATGATTGTCACACACACACTAGGTGTGGTGAAATATGTCCTCTGCATTTGACCCATCCCCTTGATCACCCCCTAATATGTGAGGGGAGCAGTGGGCAGCAGCGGCGCCGCGCCCGGGAATAATTGTTGGTGATTTAACCCCCAATTCCAAGCCTTGATGCTGAGTGCCAAGCAGGGAAGAATGCTGGTATGAGCTTTTAAACATAACCCGTTAACTGCTGCCAATCAAATGGTGAATAAGATACTCTTTAGGGTTCATATGTTTGTAAATCTGACTGTGATGAAGTCAGTGCCTCACCAGCCATCAACCTCACCGCACGTCACTGGAATGTATATATATATATATGTGTATGTATATATATATATTTATATTTATATATATACGAGTTGGTTCAGTCTTTGCTGTCTAGTCTTTTGTTGCCCCCTAAAAAGTGTTGATACTGTAAGCATTGTACTTATTACGCACCAGCTGCTTGACTGCATCTTAGCAGTCGTTTTCAGCAACAAATTTGAAGCGGTTGAAATCGCCATGTAAAACCGCTAATGCTAATCAGTAGCATGTCAATAGCAAAGCCAATGTATGTGAGCGTCAGGCTAGCACACTTTACTTATGTTGGAGCGTTTTTTTTTGAGTCAATTTCTCTGTTGGCATTGCAACATTACGTAGAGGTAGTTTGGCTTTTGGCAATATAGTGTGTATGTATATATTTATATATAAATACATGACTCATTTTTATGACTTGTTGCGTTTTGAGAGAAGCCCTAACGGTTAAGAAAAACTGGTTTTCAAAATAAAAGTCTGGACTAAAGTCAAAATAGCATGTTGGTCCCCACCTCGGACACGTTCATAACCGAGTTGATGGTCTAGAACAGGGGTCGGCAACCTTTACCAGTCAAAGAGCCATTTTGACCAGTTTCACAAATCATAGAAAACAATGGGAGCCGCAAAAATTTTTGAAATTTAAAATGAAATATCACTGCATACAAAGTTTTTTTTTTATTTTGCTTTGTGCTATGTATAAACCAGGGGTCTCAGACACGCTGCCCACACCTTTTTATGGAATTTTTTTAGCTGCGTGCCGTGATGGTACAGCATATAGCACCCACTACAATCAGCGTGCCTGATCAGCCACATGTTGAATGGGGCTTCCACTTGCTCACGTAGGTGACAGCAAGGCATACTTGGTCAACAACCACACAGGTTACACTGACGGTCACAGTATAAAAAAAACTTTAACACTCTTACTAATAATGCGCCACACTGTGAACGCACACCAAACAAGAATGACAAACACATTTCGGGAGAACATCTGCACCGTAACACAACATAAACACAACAGGACAAATACCCAGAATCCCATGCAGCCCTAACTCTTCCGGGCTACATTATACACCCCCGCTACCAAACCCCGCCCACCTCAACCGACGCACAGAGGGGCGGGGTTGATGTGTGATGGAGCAGGCTTGGGGTGGGGGCGGGGTTTGGTGGTAGCAGGGGTGTATAATGTAGCCCGGAAGAGTCAGGGCTGCATGGGATTCTGGGTGTTTGTTCTGTTGTGTTTATGTTGTGTTAAGGTGCAGATGTTCTCCCGAAATGTGTTTGTCATTCTTGTTTGGTTTTGGTTCAAAGTGTGGCGCATTATTAGTAAGAGTGTTAAAGTTGTTTTATATGGTCACCGTCAGTGTAACCTGTGTGGCTGTTGACCAAGTATGCCTTGCTGTCACGTACATGTGCAAGCAGAAAATGAATATTGTATAACAAGTGTTTGGCTGGCACGTTGTTAATACAGATAGTAGAGGGCGCCAAATGTTGTACCATCATGGCACGCCCTTATTATAGCCCTTATTATAGCTGTAAGGGTGAAAATCGGTGAATATTAATCCCGGGAGTTGTCTGCGAGAGGCACTAAAATCCGGAAGTCTCACGGGAAAATTGAGGGGTTCAGCAAGCAAGCTGTTGAGCCGCATCAGAGTGTTCAAAGAGCCGCATGCGGCTCCGGAGCCGCGGGTTGCCGACCCCTGGCCTATAATATATTCACACGAACGCACTTCCTCAGAAAGCTGAAGGGCTGCGATGAAAGATCAACACAATGGAGACTTGGCAGCGTCGCTCAGGTTCTGAGATGTTTCTGGAAGGCTCAACAGTTGGCAAAGCAACAAAGTTGTCGTCATGGACGCACACGAGCCAAAGATGATGCACGTCGGCGGCCTTCCGTGTGCGTCCCGTGGCTTTACTGGCACATCTGTCTTCTCATTGTCTCCGTCTGACATCACCCACGACATTCCACTAATCATTGCTATTAAGGGCCCGCTCAGACGGCATCATTTCAGGCAGTCGGTGGTTCCAAACGATTGATTTAAGGGGGAAAGGTTGCAAGCCCGAATCAAAGACCGGGAGGAGCGATCGCACCTGGCGTGGTCTTATCATTAGGCCTTGTGCCTCCCAGGTTGTTTCCATCGTCTCACGCGTTGCCAGAGCGGCTTTGCTCAGTCCCCCCCCCCCCCCGGGAAGTCGCGATGGAGCCAGTTCATGCAAATTCAAGCATTTCCCCTGAAATGATGTCCAGCAACGCAACTTTGTCCCGTGCCCGCAAAATTCCGTGCACATTTTAGCCAATCGGCATTTTTCATGCTGACATAGCAAAGAGGCAGCGTATATATATATATATATATATATATATATATATATATATATATATATATATATATATATATATATATATATATATATATATATATATATATATATATATATATATATAAATAAATATATATATATATATATATATATATATATATATATATATTTATTTATATATATATATATATATATATATATATATATATATATATATATATCTCACGCGTTGCCAGAGCGGCTTTGCTCAGTCCCCCCCCCCCCCCCCGGGAAGTCGCGATGGAGCCAGTTCATGCAAATTCAAGCATTTCCCCTGAAATGATGTCCAGCAACGCAACTTTGTCCCGTGCCCGCAAAATTCCGTGCACATTTTAGCCAATCGGCATTTTTCATGCTGACATAGCAAAGAGGCAGCGTATATATATATATATATATATATATATATATATATATATATATATATAATTTTCACATTTGCCGTTCAAATACTGAGAAGAGACGGTGCGGTGAACAGCAGCCAGTCGAGGCACGTCACTCAGTGCCTCAACATGGACGGACTCGGCTAACTGCTGGTCTGCTGTGCAGTGAGACTGTATTGCTATATGAATTATATTATACATTTCCATAGTTTAGTTAGCTGAGGTATATAATGTACAGTGTATTTTGTCAACAACTGTATGTGTGTAACGTATTTCTTGTGCTGAGCGATCATAAAACTGCTGCGAAGACGCACTGGCTGAGGCACACGTAACCCCGCCTCCTGGTGCTGGTTAAGGCACCTTCGCCGCAGACTGCACCCTCCGACGAGAGCGCCACACCAACCAAAGCCCACACCCAAACCCTCCACGTGCAAGACCGAATCCACCCAAAAAAAGTCACTTAACAAGAAGCCAAAAAGTGCAAAAACAACATTGCTCGCGCCGGAGGAGCCGTGAACGACTGCTGGGACACAACATTAGGTACACCTGCAGACTGCAGCACGGATTTCATATTTCATTCATTCACAACTCCTCCAACACGAACACCACTGTTCCCGCACTTATAAGTAAAGGTAAGACCATAATAACGTTTTTTTTATTAAATGTGCTTTTTTGTGTGCTACAGTTTGTATGTGTAAAGTTAAAGTAGGGGCGTCACTAGCTTTTAAGGACAGGGGGGGCTTTGCCCCCAGGAGATGCACAGGATGCGAGCGAATGTTACGCACGAGCACAAAACTTCACAAACGGCTAACAAAGACTTAGAAATGATTCATTGTTATTATTATTATTTTTTTTAAATGCACGGGACGAAATGAAATGCTCCCCGGGACGATGGCTTTTAACCATTTATTTTCTTTTTCTTTTTATGTATTTATTCATTTTACATTTTATATTGAATGTCTTGGTTTTTCCTCCCTCTGAAAATCCTATTAAATGTTTAACAAGCCATCCTATAATAATAAAACAGCTATTAATGTAACAATACAATAAAACAAATATATTTAATGATGTTTTTTTCCATTATTTTAACAATAGGCTAATGTATATTACTTTATATAGATTCTACAAGAAACACAAAACTTAAAAAATAAATGATTTACAATTGCACACACAAGGTTTTGTGCAGCTTCACTCATTGTAAAGGAAGATAATGTGCTTCGTACACCTGCAGGACCGCAAGCAAGGTCGCAGAGAAAATGCGGGCTGGAATTTGAGTGATGTGGGCATTTTCTATATGAAGAAGTGGAATGGATTGGATACCGACGCACGAAAGGGGCTCTCTACCTTACGCTACGAAGTGAGGGGAAACTGAGTGAATAATAACAGGTTATATGATTATTTATTTAAACTCATATTTGGGCCACTTTATAATGAATATGTTGGCATTTATTTGTAAAAAACAAAACAAAAAACACCAAATTATTATAATATAATAGGCCTAACAACGCCAATGAGTTAAAGTACCAATGATTGTCACACACACACTAGGTGTGGTGAAATATGTCCTCTGCATTTGACCCATCCCCTTGATCACCCCCTGGGAGGTGAGGGGAGCAGTGGGCAGCAGCGGCGCCGCGCCCGGGAATCATTTTTGGTGATTTAACCCCCAATTCCAACCCTTGATGCTGAGTGCCAAGCAGGGAAGAATGCTGGTATGAGCTTTTAAACATAACCCGTTAACTGCTGCCAATCAAATGGTGAATAAGACACTCTTTAGGGTTCATATGTTTGTAAATCTGACTGTGATGAAGTCAGTGCCTCACCAGCCATCAACCTCACCGCACGTCACTGATATATTTATATATATGTATATATATATATATATATATATATATATATATATATATATATGTATATATATATATATATGCGGCGTGTACAATGATGGGAATGGTGGGTCGGCGGCCTTATCTGGCATCAGCACTGACACCCGGGAATGTATGGCAGCGCCTACAAGCCTGTTACATTGTTTGCGTGACCCCCGCTACATGTTATATATGTCGGCAGGAGGGTGGGGGCCCCCATGGCTTCCTGTTATGGTTATGGTCATGTGGTGCTGGGAGACATGCTACGAGAAGGCATCATGTGCTATAATCTGCATGTTTAATACGCCACTCATGTTACTCAAAAGTGGCAATTGTTTGCTCCTTGGGCATTCCTTTTACCGTCAGGCTTTTTACAAAACCCCCAAACCAGTGAAGTTGGCACGTTGTGTAAAATGGTAAATAAAAACAAAATACAATATTCAATTGAATAGACTGCAAAGACAAGATATGTAATGTTTATATTTGTTTTGCAGATAATCATAGACAGCAACACATTGGAAAAAAAGTTGTCACAGTGGCATTTTTACCAGTGTGTTACATGGCCTTTCCTTTTAACAACACTCAGTAAAGGTTTGGGAACTGAGGAGACACATTTTTGAAGCTTCATAATGCGCCACATATTTTCAATGGGAGACAGGTCTGGACTACAGGCAGGCCAGTCTAGTACCCGCACTCTTTTACCAGGAAGCCATGCTGTTGTAACACGTGGCTTGGCATTGTCTTGCTGAAATAAGCAGGGGCGTCCATGATAACATTGCTTGGATGGCAACATATGTCGCTCCCAGTGACGTGCAGTTACTAGAGGCAGGTGAGGCGGGGCCTCACCTGCCATCATGGAAAGAAAAAAAATGTAAAAAGAAAAAAAATGTATTAAATTGTTATATGTATGCAGTGATTATACTATAAAGTTATTTTCCATTTAACTTTACCAGTTTTAGATTATTTTTATTCAAAATCGCTGAATTTTCACATTTGCCGTTCAAATACTGAGAAGAGACGGTGCGGTGATCAGCAGCCAGTTGAGGCACGTCACTCAGTGCCTCAACATGGATTGCGCAATGACTCGGCTAACTGCTGGCCTGCTGTGCAGTGAGACCGTGTTGCTATATGAACTATATTATACATTTCCGTAGTTTAGTTAGCTGAGGTATATAATGTACAGGGTATTTTGTCAACAACTGTATGTGTGTAACGTATTTCTTGTGCTGAGCGATCATAAAACTGCTGCGAAGACGCACTGGGTGAGGCTCGCAGTAATCCCGCCTCCTGGTGGTAGAGAATGCACTCCCGCCGTAGAATGCACGGGAGTGTTATATCAACTAAAGCCCACACTTAAACTTTCCACGTGCAAGATTGAATCTATTTAAAAAAGTTATTTAATAAGAAGCCAAAAAGTGCAAAAACAATAATGTTCGTGTTGGAGGAGTTGTGAATGACTGCAGGGCCACAACATTAGGTACACCTGCAGACTGCAGCACGGATTTCATAGTTCATTCATTCACAACTCCTCCAACACGAACATTATTGTTTTTGCACTTTTTGGCTTCTTATTGAGCTGCTGCATTTTTTGGTTGGGTTGTTTATTTCTTTTGAATAACTTACTTCTACATTTCTAAAAGGGGAGGAATGTAGTAAAGTGATCTATATTTGTCTGTTGCCATCTCCTGGTTAATGTTGGCTATAGCGTACTGTGGTTGCTTTTTGGTTGGCCAACGATTTATGTGGTGTTGCGCACCTGACGTCAAGTGTGTTGAGTGTGTTCTGAAGTCTACAGTAAAGAGACGTACTTCATCACCTCGCCTGGTTATTGCCTCCAACCCAATATGTTACATAAAGGTAAGACCATAATAACGGGGTTTTTTTTATTAAATGTGCTTTTTTGTGTGCTACAGTTTGTATGTGTAAAGTTAAAGTTAAGTTAAAGTAGCAATGATTGTCACACACACACTAGGTGTAATGAAATGTGTCCTCTGCATTTGACCCATCCCTTGATCACCCCCTGGGATGTGAGGGGAGCAGTGGGCAGCAGCGGCGCCGCGCCCGGGAATAATATTTGGTGATTTAACCCCCAATTCCAAGCCTTGATGCTGAGTGCCAAGCAGGGAAGAATGCTGGTATGAGCTTTTAAACATAACCCGTTAACTGCTGCCAATCAAATGGTGAATAAGATACTCTTTAGGGTTCATATGTTTGTAAATCTGACTGTGATGAAGTCAGTGCCTCACCAGCCATCAACCTCACCGCACGTCACTGGTCGCTCCAAAACCTGTATGTACCTTTCAGCATCACTGGTGCCTTCACAGATGTGTAAGTTACCCCCCTACCATCACAGATGCTGACTTTTCAACTTTGCGCCTGTAACACATCTGCGGTCCCCACCAAGGTTTCTCATTGTCCCATTGGGTTTAGTTTTCCCTTGCCCTGATGTGGGATCTGAGCCGAGGATGTCGTTGTGGTTTGTGGAGCCCTTTGAGACACTCGTGAATTAGGGCTATATAAGTAAACATTGATTGATTGATTGATTGAAAATCAACTGTGTAGTGTAGGGCTGTCTTTGACTAATCTGAATAATCAGATTTGTCCCACAGTCGACTGTCAGTTGAATCTACGGCAATTCTTAAGAGAGACATTAACCGATTGTGATGATAGTAGTGCATTCTGACTGGTCACTAGGTGTCAGCACGTCCAATTTCCACCAGCACCCAGGGCTGGATTTGGCCAAACCAGAGGCGCACGGTGTCCGTCTAGAAACATCTTAAACGTCGTCATACCAGGAAGCAGCGATTACTTTCTAGTGACAGACAAAATTGCGCTATACAAACTCTTTGTCTGCACACGAGTCTTTTACTGACGACGACCGCATTTGAGTCCCAACACACCTGCTGTACGCGGTGGTCTCAGCAGGTCCTTAACTCTGCATCCCTCCCACGGATGGAGGAGGGTACGGGGGCTTAACGTACGACGATCCGACTGCGAGGTTGATAGTCGAATCAGACGTCTCTTAGTCGAATCCTCCAATCTTGGACTATATGAACACAGCCCTAGTTGTAGAGTACCATAGCTAAGTTTGTGTGGATACTGGTATGGTACGCTGTGGCCTCAGCAGGTACTTAACTCCGCATCCCTCCCACGGATAGAGGAGGGTGCGGGGGCTTAACGTACGACGATCCGACTGCGAGGTTGATAGTCGAATCAGACGTCTCTGAGCCGAATCCTCCAATCTTGGACTATATGAACACAGCCCTAGTTGTAGAGTACCAAAGTTTGTGTGGATACGGGTATGGTACGCGGTGGCCTCAGCAGGTACTTAACTACGCATCCCTCCCACGGATGGAGGAGGGCGTGGGGGCTTAACGTGAATCGATTCGACTGCGAGGTTGATAGTCGAATCAGACGTCTCTGAGCCGAATCCTCCAATCTTGGACTATATGAACACAGCCCTAGTTGTAGAGTACCATAGCTAAGTTTGTGTGGATACGGGTATGGTACGCGGTGGCCTCAGCAGGTACTTAACTACGCATCCCTCCCACGGATAGAGGAGGGTGCGGGGGCTTAACGTGCGACGATCCGACTGCGAGGTTGATAGTCGAATCAGACGTCTCTTAGTCAAATCGTCCAACCTTGGACTATTTGAACACAGCCCTAATTGTAGAGTACCATAGCTAAGTTTGTGTGGATACTGGTATGGTACATGGTGGCCTCAGCAGGTACTTAACTCTGCTTCCCTCCCACGGATGGAGGAGGGCGTGGGGGCTTAACGTGAATCGATTCGACTGCGAGGTTGATAGTCGAATCAGACGTCTCTGAGCCGAATCCTCCAATCTTGGACTATATGAACACAGCCCTAATTGTAGAGTACCATAGCTAAGTTTGTGTGGATACTGGTATGGTACGCGGTGGCCTCAGCAGGTACTTAACTCCGCATCCCTCCCACGGATGGAGGAGGGCGTGGGGGCTTAACGTGAATCGATTCGACTGCGAGGTTGATAGTCGAATCAGACGTCTCTGAGCCGAATCCTCCAATCTTGGACTATATGAACACAGCCCTAGTTGTAGAGTACCATAGCTAAGTTTGTGTGGATACGGGTATGGTACGCGGTGGCCTCAGCAGGTACTTAACTACGCATCCCTCCCACGGATGGAGGAGGGCGTGGGGGCTTAACGTGAATCGATTCGACTGCGAGGTTGATAGTCGAATCAGACGTCTTTGAGTCGAATCCTCCAATCTTGGACTATATGAACACAGCCCTAGTTGTAGAGTACCAAAGTTTGTGTGGATACAGGTATGGTACGCGGTGGCCTCAGCAGGTACTTAACTCCGCATCCCTCCCACGGATGGAGGAGGGCGTGGGGACTTAACGTGAATCGATTCGACTGGGAGGTTGATAGTCGAATCAGACGTCTCTGAGTCGAATCGTCCAACCTTGGACTATTTCAACACAACCCTAGTGGTAGAGTACCGTAGCTATGTCTGTGTGGGTACTGGTATGGTACGAGGGTACATGAATCTTCCATTGGTGAGCACACTACGCATTTATTCCGAAAATATTTTCCCCAAGCCTTAGCCTTAGGAGGTTGAAACACTGTTAAAATTCACTCATCTGAGAGAAAACGGTGGACTTGGGAATTACTTTTGGTTTATTCCTCTAACTTTCCCCATTCAGGATTCCTTTTCTCTCCGTGTTTCTTCCAAATGTTACGGAGGAATATTGGTCTTGATGTCTGCCCTCATTCCCAGCATCTTATCTCCTCATCTGCTACTCTTGGTCCATCAATCTCCCCCGAAAGCTCCCTGCCGCGTATGAAACCCGACTGATCCTGGTCAGGAATTTGCCCTATATCACCAGAGTTGGCTCTCACCCCCGCTGTAAATCACATGATGATTATTTGGGAACGGCCATAACGAAGATGGACGGGCCGGAGTGGGAACTGACGGTGGGAGTTTGCATTCCTCAGACCAGTCGTCTGATTAGTCATCTCGTTAAGTCTCCTCGTCTCATGTTATGTCGGCATACTTTCTGGAGTTATTGTCATGTTTTGTTAGGTTTTTGATTGAGTGCTGAATGTTGGACGCAGAGTTACATAAGGAGTACTTTTGTGTACCGCAAGGACCGATCTACACGAGGGTACCTCATGAGGCTAATCATCAAACTCTGGTACTTTCCCAGGAACAACATAGTTTAGTCCTAAACTGTAAACATGTTACGGTTGGAGAAGTAGGACAACCACATGTTTCTCACATTATTTCTAAAAGTCAAGGCACTCACAACTTTCTTTGACTTAATAGATTATCTTGCAGTTGTACTCAATAAAAAATACCGCTGCTATATCCAGACAATAATAGATATTTTTAAAAATATATATATTTTTCTATTTTTGTATTACTTTTACCAGCTAGGTCAAAACAAATCCCATTCTCAGGGCGTTCAATCGATTGCTACTGGACTGTTCGGTTCTTAGAAGAGGTTTCGGATTTCATCTAAGTAGGCTTCATCAGTTCATGCTCATAGACTTAAATTGGTAAGATTTAGTTTTAGACCTAATTGGTCAGATCTGACCAATCGAAGTCTATGAGCAGGAACTGATGAAGCCTACTTGGACGAGAGGCGAAACTCTAACTTCTAAGAACCCAACAGTCCGGTTGCGATCGATGGAGAATATAATGACCGTGATTAAGGAGAACATCCATAAGCCAAGACTTACCAAAACTTCAACTTGATTTAGACTCCATGGGTCCTCCAGTCTTCTTCTCTATTTGTTTACCTGCAAGCCCTTGTCCACGGGTATCTACCGTATTTTCCGCACCATAAGGCGCCCTGGGTTAAAAGCCGCGCCTTCAATGAACGGCATATTTCAAAACTTTGTCCACCTATAAGCCGCCCCGTGTTGTAAGCCGCATCTAACTGCGCTAAAGGAATGTCAAAAAAACAGTCAGATAGGTCAGTCAAACTTTAATAATATATTAAAAACCAGCGTTCTAACAACTCTGTTCACTCCCAAAATGTACGCAAATGTGCAATCACAAACATACGTATATCAACATGGACAGAGCTGCGTGAAAAAAGCCACCCGGCCTCTTCGCGTAAACTTAAACTTACCTTAACCACTCGCTCATCTTTTCTTCATCCATCCCTTCGAGTTAGCTTTTATGATGACGCCGGCTGGAAAGGTCTCTTTTGGCAAGGTCTTCCTTTTGAATATCACCATGGGTGGAAGTTTCTGGCCATTAGCATGGCAAGCTAGAACCACAGTGAAGGATGACTTCTCATTCCCTGTGGTGCGAATATTCACCGTACGTGCTCCCGTTCTACAGAGCGGTTCACAGGAATATCAGTTGCTGTGAAATAGTAATCCGTGTGCGGATGGAGAGATTGCGTCTTTTCATGAACCGGATCCTTGTCGCTTTGTAGGAGCCATTTTGTGGTCTTTACAGATGTAAACACACAAAGAGAATGAAACGTACGGTGATATCCGCGCGCTTTTTCTTCTTCTACGCGGGCGGGTGGTTGCTTACAGTAGAAGAAGAAGCGCTTCCTGTTCTATGGGGGCGGGTGCTTACCTTGGCGGTTGCTTGCGTAGAAGAAGAAGCGCTTCCTGTTCTACCGGGGAAAAAAGATGGCGGCTGTTTACCGAAGTTGCGAGACCGAAACTTTATGAAAATGAATCTTAATATTTATCCATATATAAAGCGCACCGGGTTAAAAGCCGCACTGTCAGCTTTTGAGTAAATTTGTGGTTTTTAGGTGCGGCTAATAGTGCGGAAAATACGGTACTTCCAGGTAAACTTCTTGCCTCATATGGATTGGCAAAAAACTATTTTAAATGCCCGTTTTCCGCTTTGTCCAAAATGGGAAATTGGAAAAATACATTTGTTATGCATTTGGGGCCCGCAAGTAATCCATCCATCCATCTTCTTCCGCTTATCCGAGGTCGGGTCGCGGGGGCAGCAGCCTAAGCAGGGAAGCCCAGACTTCCCTCTCCCCAGCCACTTCGTCCAGCTCTTCCTGTGGAACCCCGAGGCGTTCCCAGGCCAGCCGGGAGACATAGTCTTCCCAACGTGTCCTGGGTCTTCCCCGCGGCCTCCTACCGGTCGGACGTGCCCTAAACACCTCCCTAGGGAGGCGTTCGGGTGGCATCCTGACCAGATGCCCGAACCACCTCATCTGGCTCCTCTCGATGTGGAGGAGCAGCGGCTTTACTTTGAGCTCCCCCCGGATGGCAGAGCTTCTCACCCTATCTCTAAGGGAGAGCCCCGCCACCCGGCGGAGGAAACTCATTTCGGCCGCTTGTACCCGTGATCTTGTCCTTTCGGTCATAACCCAAAGCTCATGACCATAGGTGAGGATGGGAACGTAGATCGACCGGTAAATTGAGAGCTTTGCCTTCCGGCTCAGCTCCTTCTTCACCACAACGGATCGATACAGCGTCCGCATTACTGAAGACGCCGCACCGATCCGCCTGTCGATCTCACGATCCACTCTTCCCTCACTCGTGAACAAGACTCCGAGGTACTTGAACTCCTCCACTTGGGGCAAGATCTCCTCCCCAACCCGGAGATGGCACTCCACCCTTTTCCGGGCGAGAACCATGGACTCGGACTTGGAGGTGCTGTAAATATATATATGTAGTGTTGGTTTTGTATTGAAAAACAAATAGGGATGTAACGATATCAAAATCTTACAGTACGATATTATCACAGTATTAAGGCCACGGTACGATGTTATTGTGGAATTGGTAAAAATGCCATGGTATGTGGGCTTTGTACCGAGGATGTCGTTGTGGCTTGTGCAGCCCTTTGAGACACTTGTGATTTAGGGCTATATAAATAAAGATTGATTGATTGATTGATTGATGATGGTGTGTAAAATGAAGTGGCAAGAATGTTTAGGCCAGCAGTCTACAAAATCCGGCCCGCGGGAAGTCCTGAGTAAATTATTATTATTTATTTTTTTAATCTGTCCTTTCTAGCCCATCCATCAATCCATTTTTCTACCGCTTGTTACTCTCGGGGTCTCTTAGCCGCTCAGGCAAATCATATTGTCTAAAAATGCATTTCCCATCGATAACGTGACGTCATAACGCGAGCGCGCGGCAAAAGTGCACGCTCTTTCAGTCACGAGAGAAAAAAAATTACGAAATCGTTGGGGAAATGTAAAACAGACTCTGAATACACAAGTTTTTAAACATCAGTGAACATATGACTTTTTTTTTGTTCAGTGCAAGGAGAAGGCAGTTTGTCTAAGACAGTGTTTTTCAACCTTTTTTGAGCCAAGGCACATTTTTTGCGTTGAAAAAATGTGGAGGCACACCACCAGCAGAAATCATTAAAAAACTAAACTCAGTTGACAGTAAAAAGTCGTTGTCGCAATTTTTGGATATGACTTTAAAGCATAACCAAGCATGCATCACTATAGCTCTTGTCTCAAAGTAGGTGTACTGTCACCACCTGTCACATCACACCCTGACTTATTTTGTATTTTTTGCTGTTTTCCTGTGTGTAGTGTTTTAGTTCCTCCTATTTTTTTGCTATTTTCCTGTAGCAGTTTCATGTCTTCCTTTGAGTGATATTTCCCGCATCTACTTTGTTTTAGCAATCAAGAATATTTCAGTTGTTTTTATCCTTCTGTGTGGGGACATTGTTGATTGTCATGTCATGTTCGGATGTACATTGTGGACGCCGACTTTGCTCCACAGTAAGTCTTTGCTGTCGTCCAGCGTTCCGTTTTTGTTGACTTTGTAGCCAGTTCAGTTTTAGTTTCGTTCTGCATAGCCTTCCCTAAGCTTCAATGCCTTTTCTTAATTACTGGTTAGCAAAAAATATTTTTAACCCAAATAGGTGAATTTAGATAATCTCCCACGGCACACCAGACTGGATCTCACGGCACACTAGTGTAGTATATATATATATATATATATATATATATATATATATATATATATATATATATATATATATATATATATATGTATATGCATGTATATATATATATATATGTATATATATATTTATATGTATATATATGTGCATGTATATATATATTTATATGTGTATATATATATATATATGTGTGTATATATATACATATATACATACATGTATATATATGTACATATGTATGTATATATACATTTATATGTATATATGTATGTATATATACATACATACATATAAATATATATACATACATATGTACATATAAATATATATATATATATATATATATATATATATATATATATATATATATATATATATATATATATATATATATATATATATATATATATATATATATATATGTATATGCGGCACAATGGTTAAAAAATACTGGTCTAAGAGACAGAGACATATATATATGTATATATATACATATATATATATATATATATATATATATTTATATATATGTATATGCGGCACAATGGTTAAAAAATACTGGTCTAAGAGACAGAGACATATATATATGTATATATATACATATATGTATATGTATGTATATATATATATATATATATATATATATATATATATATATATATATATATATATATATATATGTATATATCAACCATCCCATGTGTGATGTCTTTCATGCATATTCATGTTTTCATGCATATTTGTACATGCTATCGTAATGTAATCAATGTAATTTTCACCCCCCAGGGATAAGCGGTAGTAAACTAACGGATGGATGCTTTGGAAGCCACCCTTTGACGGGCCAAACGAAATGACACGACGGGCCAGATTTGGCCCCCGGCCCACACTTTGGTCACCCCTGACTTAGCAGGATGGAAGCAACAGGAGCTTGGAGCTGGAGCGGACTCCACGCGTCAGAACACGGTAGAACGATCCCACCACATAAAGTGTCTGGTGAGTATAAATAGACTCAGCAAATTGCCAACAGGTGTGCTCAATCACTCACGCCTTCCCCCGGGAGCCATGGCAACCGGAGAAAAAAGAGAAAAGACAGGAGGCGCACAAACACACACACACACACACAGGCCATATTTCCCACCAGAAAATATCAAAAACGATCAGTTTTCCGTTTTTTTAATTTTTTTTCGTTTTGTGTCTGAAAACAAATATTGCAAAAATTACTGATTTTTTTTTCTCTAAAATTCTGATTTTATTTTGATGAAGGAACGAACACACGAGACGTCATTAGTTCCTTAAAAACGCTTCGCGTGAAAGTGCGTAGAAGAGGAGTACCTCCCGTTCATTCCATTTACAATTCTCTGATGCAAATCAAAAAACACATTTTTGGCCATTTTTTTCCATTTTTATTTCTGAAAAAAAAAAAACTATTTAATGACACTTCTTTAAAAGGACAACTGCTGAACATAGGGGTTAGCATTATGCTAAAAACATGCTAAACGCAAAGGAAAATGTAAAATACTGCTTCCGGTTCAATTTGCCATCACACAGATAAACACGCATTTTTTGCATTTTGGATGAAGGAATTTCGATGTTTGTGTTTGTCTGGAAAAATAAAAATCCAATTTTATGGCAATATTTGAATGAAAATCAACCATGACTGGGCCCTGGAGCCCCTCTGTAGTTGGGCCCCAAGGTCAAAAAGGTTAGGAATCACCTGATGCGTTGAACCCTGAGAAGAAGTGTGTGGTTTGTGTACAAGTACGTGTTAAAGTACTACAGTATTTGTGGGCATTATCAAAGCTGACGTCACGGTCCGCCCTGGCGACACCACACACCTAGTCCTTCCCTGGTTGTGTGTCAAACTCCTGGTGACACCACACACCTAGTCCCTCCCTGGTGTGTGTTAACTTCCTGGTGACACCACACACCTAGTCCCTCCCTGGTGTGTGTTAACTTCCTGGCGACACCACACACCTAGTCCCTCCCCGGTGTGTGTTAACTTCCTGGCGACACCACGCACCTAGTCCCTCCCTGGTGTGTGTTAACTTCCTGGTGACACCACACACCTAGTCCCTCCCTGGTGTGTGTTAACTTCCTGGTGACACCACACATCTAGACCCTCCCTGGTTGTGTGTCAAACTCCTGGTGACACCACACATCTAGACCCTCCCTGGTATGTCAAACTCCTGGTGACACCACACATCTAGACCTTCTCTGGTGTGTGTCAAACTCCTGGTGACACCACACATCTAGACCCTCCCTGGTATGTGTCAAAACTCCTGGTGACACCACACATCTAGACCCTCCCCGGTGTGTCAAACTCCTGGTGACACCACACATATAGACCCTCCCTGGTTGTGTGTCAAACTCCTGGTGACACCACACATCTAGACCCTCCCTGGTATGTCAAACTCCTGGTGACACCACACATCTAGACCTTCTCTGGTGTGTGTCAAACTCCTGGTGACACCACACATCTAGACCCTCCCTGGTATGTGTCAAAACTCCTGGTGACACCACACATCTAGACCCTCCCCGGTGTGTCAAACTCCTGGTGACACCACACATATAGACCCTCCCTGGTTGTGTGTCAAACTCCTGGTGACACCACACATCTAGACCTTCTCCGGTGTGTGTCATACTCCTGGTGACACCACACATCTAGACCTTCTCCGGTGTGTGTCAAACTCCTGGTGACACCACACACCTAGAAGACCCTCCCTGGTATGTGTCAAAACTCCTGGTGACACCACACATCTAGACCCTCCCTGGTATGTCAAACTCCTGGTGACACCACACATCTAGACCCTCCCTGGTGTGTCAAACTCCGGGTGACACCACACATCTCGACCCTCCCTGGTGTGTCAAACTCCTGGTGACACCACACATCTAGACCCTCCCTGGTATGTCAAACTCCTGGTGACACCACACAACTAGACCCTCCCCGGTGTGTCAAACTCCTGGTGACACCACACAACTAGACCCTCCCCGGTGTGTCAAACTCTTGGTGACACCACACACCTAGTCCCTCTCTGGTGTGTTAACTTCCTGGTGACACCACACACCTAGTCCCTCCCTGGTGTGTGTTAACTTCCTGGTGACACTACACACTTAGTCCCTCCCTGGTGTGTGTTAGCTTCCTGGTGACACCACACATCTAGACCCTCCCTGGTGTGTGTTAACTTCCTGGTGACACCACACGCCTAGACCCTCCCTGGTGTGTGTCAAACTCCTGGTGACACCACACATCTAGACCTTCTCCGGTCTGTGTCAAACTCCTGGTGACACCACACATCTAGACCTTCTCCGGTTTATGTCAAACTCCTGGTGACACCACACATCTAGACCTTCTCCGGTGTGTGTCAAACTCCTGGTGACACCACACATCTAGACCTTCTCCGGTTTATGTCAAACTCCTGGTGACACCACACATCTCTACCCTTCCCTGGTGTGTCAAACTCCTGGTGACACCACACATCTCGACCCTCCCTGGTTGTGTGTCAAACTCCTGGTGACACCACACATCTCGACCCTCCCTGGTTGTGTGTCAAACTCCTGGTGACACCATACATCTAGACCTTCTCCGGTGTGTGTCAGACTCCTGGTGACACCACACATCTAGACCTTGTCCGGTGTGTGTCAGACTCCTGGTGACACCACACATCTCGACCCTCCCTGGTTGTGTGTCAAACTCCTGGTGACACCATACATCTAGACCTTCTCCGGTGTGTGTCAGACTCCTGGTGACACCACACATCTAGACCTTGTCCGGTGTGTGTCAGACTCCTGGTGACACCACACATCTAGACCCTCCCTGGTTGTGTGTCAAACTCCTGGTGACACCACACA